>NC_065510.1:5845541-5885542 GCF_006386435.1 Epinephelus moara | reverse complement strand
AAATATCATTGATGTATTATAGAAAAGTGATTTATCTTTTTATAAATGACAAAAGGCACATCTGCCTCATTTTTGCTGTGGTATCCTGATACTACTCAGAACCGTGATACTTTCACTGGTATCGCACCGTGGGTCCCAATTTTGGTACCGTGACAACACTAATCTGGAAGGGGTTCATCTGCAAAAACTAATGAAAAACTAAACAACGATATTCGGTATTTGGTACTCGGTATTCGGCCAAGCGTTTAATATTATTCGGCTTCGGTTTCGGCCACAAATTTTCATTTCGGTGCATCCCTACTTCAATTATTGTAGAAATGTTTGCACCATTGCTCATTTCAGTACACTCGGGCCGCAACAAGCTGAGGTGACGGGTATGCCCAAAGATTCATGGTGGCAAGCAGATGTTAGCCCACTTTGAATGTACAGTATTTTGCTGGGCAAATAGCATATCTTCTGCTTCTGTTACACTACATTAAGCATTTATTTTTAACCCTTTTTAAAATGGGGTATTCTTTAAAATAACAATTCTCTAGTTTAACAACCTTGCATGTTCTCAGAAAGCATAAAAATGACTTTCCAATGATTTTTTAATTGTCTCTACAGTGAAAAGAAAAAACAAACACACTGACGTAAACTACTGAATCATGCCAAATGACAGGATCATGTTTATCTTTACTGTGCTGAACCACCTCACACTGGGGTCATCTCGGGAGACTCATGACTGTGGTGCTGAGCAAGTATGTGTCCTCAGGGTAAAGGCCAAAGATGTTGATGCTTACGTCAAGTCTCTGTTAAACTCCTGGACAGGATTGTAAAACACTTCATTGGCACTGGGAAACAAGATGGCCGCCTTGCCCTCCTTGACAACCGTCTCCCCGGGTAACAGTCCTGCAGGGGACGTCTTCTCCTTGTCAGCTGCTGTGTCCATTGGTGCCACGCTTGTTTCCTCTGCTGAAGATTCAGCAAGTTTGGTGGTGGGGACGTCTGAGGCAGTTTTTAGGGGCTCCATGGATCTCAGTCCCCTGCTGGCAGCAGCAGCACTGCCTAAACTCCACTGAAACGTCTGTCTGGCAGAATGGGCGCAGGAAGGATGAAGATGACGGGAAATGATGAGAGGGAACAGCCGAACTGTTTGCACCAGCATAAAGTCGTCTGGAAAAAGACAAAAGACATGTCTGAATGCGGCAAAATGTTTTGAGTTCAATTTAAATTTGTCCAGTTGTGTGCAATTAAATAAATAACCTGTATGACACAGGACTTCTGAAACATATTTCTTTGGTTATTAGAAATTTGTGAACAAGGTATATACTAAGCATATTTTCCAACTAACAAATAACTTGTCACTGCTTGTGTAATGGCTGTCTCTGACTTACCTCAAACATTTATTTGGCATTTCTGTGCTGAAGCTTCTGGAGGTTGAGCCAACATATACCAAACACCAATATACTGAAATCAGCCAATAATATCATCCTTTGCCAGTGTATCTGCTGTGCTCTCATTTAAATAAGCTTGCAGATTTGGATCTATGTAATATAAGCCTGTATCAACAATTTCATTTACAATGACAACACAGAGGAAAGCGGCAAATCCTCACATTGAGAGGCTGGAGACAGTTAATGTTTTTTCGCTGGGATATTAACTTAAATGGTTGTTAGTTCATTTTCTGTCTATTGCTGACTCGATTATAAGACTATCTATTACCTATGACTTGTAGATTTCAACTTTACCACTAATATCAATGCCTTTAGCTTTGTGTCTTTCACTGCAAAAATAGTGAGCTTACAATATACACTGCCATGTATACTCTATGGCAGGGCTGCAACAAACAACAACCATTAAAATATTACAGATCTGAAGGTGATGTCTTAAAATTGCTTGTTTTAGCCAACTAATATTACAGACTCTCCTCAATAAAACATTTAGCTTACACTGATGATGTAAGTACACTGATGTTAAGATAATGTAAGAACTTGTTTATGTATTTTTTTCAACAGGCTAGACTGTTGTAATGGTGTTTTCATGGGTCTCAGTACAAAAAAATCCATCATACAGTTGCAGCTGCAACAGTCCTTACTCACACCAAGAAAGGGGAGAACATTACACCTGACCTTGAATCAGTGCACTGGCTTCCTGTGTGTCAAAGGGGGGATTTTAAAATCCTATTATTCGTCTAAATTGTCTTGGGCATAAATAAATACATGTCTGATTTACTTGTATGTTACAAAGCATCCAGACCTCTCAGGTCATGTAGGATAGGTTTACCTAGTGTTACTTAGTGGAGTAAAACCAAACAAGGTGAAGCTGCTTTTAGTTTCTATCGTCCCCACCTGTGGAACAAGGAGGAGTGCGACACAGTACAGTATTGCGATATTTTGTGTAGCAATATTGTCTCAATACACAAATGCCAAGTATCAGTATTTTGTTACATAAATTATTAACGTTGCAAATACAAATTTGGTAGCCTACAAGAATAATAACATCAACTGCTTTTTCAGTCCACTAGATACATGTCGCTGTAATAAAAGTGACTGAAGCAAAAGGAACAGACTGACACTCTATCTTTTTAGATAAAAACAGATGTTGACAAGGTTCTTTCTTCATTTGCAGTTGAAAAAAGCTAATGAATTGCAGTTTATGTTATTGCATGACTCAGCACATTGCAAAAACATCTAAAATCACATTAAATTATATTGTTGCCTAAGTATAATCCTGATAATATCACAATCAGGATATCTTTGGTGACTCCCAGCCCCAGGAACAACAGGGTGTCTACAGGTATCAGACAGTTACATTTAATGTTTTTAGACCCATTCAACCCATTCATGCCTTTTAACCAAGTTTACGACAAATATTTGGACGAATCATGTCTTACTTACTGAAACATCTCAGGTAAGCATTGCAGGCAGGTTTTATATACGTGGTCTTGTGCAGAGGTAAGTGTTACGTAGGAATATGGTTATTAGAGTGAGTTACGTCAATCTACATTTTGCCAACAGGTAAGTGCAGGTATGAAGTAAAATGACAGTATTGTAGTTTTTTAAAGATTTGTAACATCAGAAATGTGGACTTTTACATAGAAAGGCTTCACTCATTTTAACAAAAAGAAATAGAAAAATATATAAATGAAATTAGAAACGAAATTTACAAATTCCAATTTAAGTCTATTTAATGACTTTTAAGGCCTTTCTGTTGTAACACTGAATATAAGATATTGTAAGACATTTTAAGGACCTGTGAAACCCTGAACAAGCTACCTGAATAACTGAGGTCTGCAAAAACTCTCAGCTCATTTAAATCAGAATTTAAAACATTATTGCTTACTGAGGCTTCCCAATAAATCAAACACATAACTTGCTTATTTTACAGTTTTCAATGCAAGTTCTCGCTGATCTTTGTTTGCTTGTTCTCACATTTTTATTGTCTTTTAAATGTAGTTTTAACATTTTCTTGATGTCTTATGTTAAATGTGTTCCTATGCCTCTTTAAAGCACTCTGAATGCCTTGTATCTAAATGGTGCTGTGTAATAAACTTGCCTTGCCATGTAAAACAGAGAAAATGAGAAATTCCTCATATTTGAGAGAGAATACTTGACATTTTTGCGTGATAAATGACTTAAATTATTTCCCTTCTGATCAGAATTACTGTTATTTTCTTCTGCTAATCGATTAGTAACATGAGTAGTGCCAGCAGTAGAGTCAAGCCAAGGATTAAAGGAGGCTAATCCGACCTGTAGCTTTAGCTGCGTGTTTTTTAATACAACAACAGTTAGCTAACACGCCAACACAGTGGAGTGAAACTGTTTGCTGCTCTGGCTAATGTGGTTACATGAAAACAAACTTATTAAACAACACAGAAATGACGCGTTATGCTACTTCTTCCCAGCAAAGTTATTAGCTTGTTTGCTAGCTATGCTAAGCTAATACACACCCGTGACGTTACCTGTGACGCTTCCTTCCAGGCGAACACTGCTTTCCTAAATTTGTCAGGCTGTTTTATTTCAAAGGCGATGCAGGTGGTCGTGTGGTGACTGTTTCCTCGCCGGTGTAGGTTCCCAGCTTACTCTCACGTTAGCACATGGAAGCAGCCATGTTTTCAGCGTCCTTACGGAAGCCCGCGCGGCCAGTGGGGAGAAAGCGAAAGCGCTGCCCGCCCCTCAGGCGGTGGAGCTGTGTAACGTCAGGGAAGCGGTGTAATGTAAGGACAAGAGGGAGCGGGTCGATCAGTCAGCCGCAGCACACACTGCTGGCCTACTTTCCCCCGCAGTGAACATGTGAGGAGACTGGAAAACACATCAGCCCGCTTTCATGAATAATCTAATTTAATCTCACCGTGCCTGAAGTTGGTGATGCATTCAGATGAAAAGGCTAAACATAGCCTATGGATTAACCAAAATACCCCGGACCTATGATGTGAGGATAAAAACTGCCTCAGAGAAAAGTGTAAAGTGAATTTAGGTCGTTATGGTGTGATGAGTGATGCATTTACGGACAATAAATAAAACAGATTCTGTTGCTTAGAGTTTTAATCCTCAGAAGAGAGCTGTCACACATGGCAAAGTGCATATTACTTGATATGAATTCAGTTCTTTAAGCTGCAAAACAAACACACCTTTGAAACATTTATCATTTTATTCATGTTCTTATGTTTTTTTTTAGTCACATTTTAATATTTCTGCAGTGAAGCAGCCACATGCATGGGACCACAGTGCTGCAGGGGCACTGATGCAGGTTTGCTCTGCTTCCAAGGAAGTGTGGCATGTTGATTTTCTCTTTTCTCTACAATAATGATTTAACAGATTAATGACTGGACTGCTAAAAATGGATTTAACCATTTAAAAAACACGACTGTGCCATTTTACCTGAACATGTCACCGGAGTGAGGTCAAGGTTCTTGATGCGTTTGAAGGTCCAAAGTTTATAAATTACTTTACTTGGCAACATATTTCCTTTATAGAAATATAGCAAAGAACCATAACAAGCTCTAAAAGTAACACAGAAGATAGTCTTCAGAGTTCCAGTTGGTTTTATTGGTAATATACCAAAAAGTGTCCCTAATTACCTGACTTCATTCTATAAAATGGGGGTTTGGGAGTCATCTGCAAGAACATTTTTGGGCATCAAACACTTAATTTCTTACTTTCTGGTGAATTTGTATACACAAATTTGTGCATTTATGCCTCAATTTATGGTGTACATGCCTTTAATTTTTAATAGAATATCTGCCATTTTCTAAAACCACACATCATTTTAAAGCAATGCATCAGTAGAGATGTCTAATTACTTTTGCCACTGACCATTTAAAACAATCATAAAAAATGAACAGTGTAAATCTTTCAAAGTAGAGTTCATCTCCAAAAACACAGTTACAGTTGCAGCTGTTAGTTTTACACTTGCCCTGCTCACATTTGATCCAACTTTGTGATGAGATTAGGTAGCTACAATTACCAATCACAGACTTTCAAATCTTATATCAAAATGTAGCTGATCCCTTCGTCTATTAACTACAAGTAACACTTTCCAATATCTCTATCCAACACAGTTTTATGATACATTTAGTACACAGACCAATTCTTTTACTTTCTATACCATAGGACTGAAATGTTACCCTCACCAAAAAAGTTAGTGACTTTCAGAGGTTTGAACAGACATGAGTGCAGGTTGATAAAGCAAACATTTGGATGATACATTTTTGTTTCTGTGACCTTCAAAGGACCGGAAAACAAACTGGGTATGGCAACCAACCCTGGTCTCCCCTACATACAAAACATATGATCATCTTTCAAAAATAGGCTATTGTTACAGATTAAACTACCCAAACATAGGCTGTGTAAACTAATTTAACTAGATCTGCTGTATTAAAATGATGCTGTCAATAAAGGGCAATAAAGCTAACTCAGCTCGACAGCTAGTCTTGCCTGCATAATGAGTAGGCCTATGGTTACTTAGACGTTTTGCTGATATGAACTACTTCTGTACTTCTACTTAACACTACTTACAACCTAACTACAATTTAAAACTTTATCATTATTATTATATAATTCACTTATAAGCTGGTTCCAGTGTTTTAAGGCTCAGTGTGTTTAAATGTGACTAATGTGGCTCTAGATAGGGCTGTTCAAGTTTTCAGGTAAGCTTCCATAGGTAGCAGCCCCTCCACGATGAACAGTGTTGGTAATACACCAGTTTTCTACCGTGAAACTTGTTTTAACTGGTTTTAAATCGCCGGGTCCATTTGTTTTGGAGAGGAAGAGACCTCTGCGGACAATTCAGCTCATGGTCAAAACCTCCTGAACGTGTGAATCAGAAATAAGATGAGCATGCATTAAGTTATCAGAGAATATAGCTGAGCACACATTAGCAGGTGCCAGCAAGCAGGCTGTCTGCAACAAGCTGAACAGCGTACAATAAACACTGATTTGCCACGTGAAACTGCTTCATGGTTTTTGCCAGTTTTAAATCACCTGAGGTCTCATTTATGAACATTGCGTACGCACAAAACAAGGCCTGAAAGAGGTGTACAACACTTCCCATGAAAAAGGTGTGATTTATAAAAATAGACTTGATGGGAGAAACTTTGACCCATGCTTCCGAACGTTTTGGAGATGGGAAATTGGCAATGCAAATGGTGTGAAATAGTCAAACATTTTTTGGGGTACTCCATTTTTGACTTTTGTACGTATGTACATTTTTAGTATGGATCCTATGCATTGCCCGATAAAAGCTCCTGAACATCTGGATCTTAAGTTATCAGAAGAAAAAGGTGAGTATAAATGAGATTAGCAGCCTGTGTCTGACATGCCAAACAGGCTTGTAAAATCACTGATATGTAACATGAAATAACTTTATTCAGTGTTTTTTACCTGTTTTAATCAACTGGTCCATTTGTTTCGGAGAAGGAAAGATCACTGCGGATAATTTGGCTCCCGGTAAAAACCTCCTGAGCAATAAACACTGAAGGAATCTAGGAAGGATTCTAACTAGGAGAAGTTTCAGCTGGTTGCAGTCTGCAATCCTCACCACTAGATGCCACTATATCCCTCTAACTCTTACACACTGGACCTTTAAAACAATTTCAGTGGAACCCTATTGCCAAGGCACTGCCTAAACCTTTGCTTCCTCAATAGCTTCCACCTCAGTTTGGTGTGGAAATACATAGAAAAAATGCACATGTTGTGACAGTGAGTAGCAGACTAACTAAACGAGGAAAAGCGGAGACATATTGTTGGGATTACACTCATTTCTCTTAAGACGTCTCAAGCTGTTCATCATCTGTTTTGTAAATAGATGAAAGTTTTCTGAATGTATTTGTACTTATTTACATTAAAGAAAGGGAACAACTGGAAGGTGTAATTTATAAGTTATTATGCTGTGGTTTTACTGGTCCAACCCACTTAAGATCAAATGAGTTTGACACCCCTGATTAGTGGAGTAAGGTAGTTATAATGGGCCCCATTGCAGGATATAATGACGGGCCCAAGTGCGCCGTATAGTTACTAGTCATGAAGCACACACACACGGAGTTTCAAGCGTACGTATATTTTATCAACAGTGTGTCTTACTGCCGCTTACAGATGTGCCCAGCTTATCAGTCTTGAGATTTTGCCCTAAACTAGCCACTGTCAATTGTCACATCTTGATATATGATTAAACAGAGACAACATCGACATACATTTTACCCAGCAATCATCAGTACATATCTGTACATGACAAAAACTACAAAAGAAAATAGGAAATTATTAGTTTAACTAAATATTTTGTTCATAGTTTTATGTAGAATAAGCATATAATTTTGCTATAGTTTGATATTATTTTGTAAAAACAGAAGACAGTGATGGGGATGGGTTTGTCTTTTTGAGGGCAGATGTGGAAAATCACACCATTTTAGATTTGACGTGATTTACGAGCGTATTTCCAGGTGGCAGTCGGGCCCCTCTACCCGGGCCCCAGTGAGAGTGAGTCTGTATTTACGCCTCTGCCCCTGATATAGAGGCTTCTGATCTGATCTCCCTGGAGTTTATCCTGAATAGTAACCTAGAAAGAAAGAAAGAAAAATCCAAATAACTGGTGTGGGTGTAACTGAGTGTTTTCTATGTGGCATTGCTCCATTTACATTAGGAGAATACTTGAACCACTGCCTCCATGTCTGTGATGAATGCCTGACCCACAATGAAAAGCAATGCACATCCCAGTATTTCACACTTACTGTCACATCATCTACCACCACGCTGTTTTATTTAATAGTTTGCACCCATTTTCCCATAAAATAGGACATGGATGAATGTGGGTGAAAAAAACCCCTATCAGCCTCTACTGTACGCATACAAGCCTGAACATCTGGATGGGGGCGCTGTGACAATAAATGCCCAGAGAGCGTGGCGCTATACATCTGACACAGGAGAATTATAGAGTTAATAGTATTTGGCATGACAGAGAGAGGGAGCGGGGAGCGCAGTGCCGTGCCTGAATGCAGTCTCATCCTGTTTAGTATTCACTGTGCGCAGCGCCTGGAGGCCCCGGAGGGCTCACCTGCCCGGAGTCTAGACGTACTATCACACACAGAAGACAGCGGGATCGAACCGGCGGCGCCCGGCTGTACGGTCCGTGCGGTGTCGGTCAGGAGGGAGTCGGTTCCGCCACCCAAGGGAGAGGACAGCCCGGTGAGTAGTGAGAGAGCGGGGTTGAGTGGGTGGACTGGTGGGTGGGGCTCAGACAGTCGGGTCGGCTGGGGACGCTGCCTGTCTACCTGCCTGCAGCGGCGCGTGGGCTCAGACCTGTAATCCGCTACTCCCTCAAATGTAATCTGATTACTTCTGGTTTTAAGACATGGTGTGTTATATTGCTCGTTACATTATATCGAATGGCATTCCTGGGCTGGACTCCAAATAAAATAAACTAAGGATTTAAATGAAATATAAAAATTTAAAAAAATAAATAAAATAACAATAATAACAATAATAATAATAATAATAATAGAGTGATAATAGTCTAATAATAATAATTTAAATAATTTAGATAATAAATAAAAATAATAACAGCAATAGACTGATAATAATAATTTAAAAAAAATAATAAATAAATTTATAAATAAATAAATAATATTAATAGGCTGATAATAGCCCAATAATATAATTTAAAAAAAGAATAATAAATAATTAAAATAATTTTAATAGTAATAGGCTGATAATAGCCTTCTAATATACTTTTAAAAAACAATAATTAAAAATATAATTATAATAATTTTTTTTTATTTCTTTTATTTTGTGTCTGCATAAAAACAACATTCCCACGTGCACTCAGGTCAACTTTTCTGCCATAACTCATCCAAATTATTGTTCATGTGCCAAGTTATTTTTAGTAATGCTGAGGAAAACATATTGAATCTGGACGTGAGCCCATAGTTTCCCTTCAGCCATGCTATTTTATGGCTTTGCATAAAAAAACCTATAGATTTAATGAGGTCTATTGTGACAAGCAGCCAGGTAAACTCCCCTTATACTTAAACTGGTACACTTGCAAAGCTTTGCCTGGCTGACATTATGCTGCCTATGTGCATAGTTTAAATTGGGAAAAATAATAGTTTAATGGGAGAAGTTTAATGTCTGGGAACAGGCCTGAGATAATTCATATTCCAGTCTGTATCAGTGGAAGCAGTCCAGCTCGCCCACCTGATTAACATGGGCTACTCATTATTGGCATCTGAAATTACAGTGCATAAGGTGCAGTGTTAATTCGTTGCAGCACTGGCAAAAGTAATGAGTCGATGCCGACTGCCTCCCCATCTGTCTGTCTGTCTACCTGTCTGTCTAGCCGATCGGTAGCTCTGCGATCTGTCTGCAACCCCTGGGAGACTTAAAAAAAAAAAAAAATCCCCGCTCTGCTCCTCTGCGTCCCCCTCCTCGATAGCTCTGCGCTCTTCCCCGCGCCTGCATGTGCGAGTGCGTGCGTGCGTGTAGTATGTGTGTGTGTATGCGTGAATTGTGTGCGGCTGCTGGTTCACAGCTTACAGTCACAATGAATGGCTGCCTGTAGCGAGGCGGAGGGAGACACTAGACCGCTTATTCTGCGCTGGCCCTCCATTGAAACACTTTCCAGCGGAATACAGCCGAGGGGGTGAGTTGAGCACGGCGGGTCACCGAGGACAACGGTTCGGGCTCGGCCGGCGAGACGGGTCGGTCAGATGTCCGAGCCCTGAACTGTGTGTGTGTGTGTGCGGGGGGTGCTTTCTTGAATTCGGATGGGTGAATTTGGATACAGGGGTGGTGTATGGTCTGCGGCTGTGTGTTGAAGTGGAGGTAAAGCTATTGTTATTTTATTGTTTTTTTTAAGGGGATGGGGTGGTAAAGTTGTGCTACTGTGGGGGATGGGCTCATGGGGACAGACCAAACTTTAACCACTTCACCGGCTCCACTCATTCGTCGCCGCGGGCTGTCCTCCCCTCTCCCTCGGTGAGTGACTTGATGAGTCCTCCGCTCTTCTTTCTCCCGCATTCCCGAACTTTCCCCAAAAACTAACTTGGGGTGCATTTTTTTTCTTCCTCCATAAACGTGCTGAAATTTTAAAAAAGCGCATGCAGTCGTTGCACTCGCCCAATATCACGGTGTCCTGTCGGTAAACGGGTTAAGATTTTACAGCCAACCCCCTACTTTCCTTTCCCCTCCTCTCCTCTCCCCTCTCGCCATGCCGGATCCATCCGTCTGTCTCGCCCACAGTTGCAGCGCATTTGTGTCCCGGGATGACCTGTTGATGTCGGCTAAAGATGGAGTACCAGTATCGCCCTCCGCTGTAGACCCCACTCTCCTCTCCAGTTGGGAAAATAACACACAAATGTCCACGTCGGAGTTCGGCCAAGTGAACGCAGCCCGTGTGGCTCCGTGGGTCCCATTTTTGGTGGAGATTAAATAAATAATTTAATCGCTGTGATATATCATAAGCGACATTTTGGAGGGGAACAACGCGTGTCTGTCCCGTATCGGTAGCTGCCATTCGGCCGGAGGAGAAGGAGGGAACTCGGTCTAAACGGACATCACACCGCGCTGGCACGGAAAGAGGGGAGACGGGGAGAGCGCTAAACTGCTGAATATTTTATCCCCTCGACTATTTTTGTGGCACATTTCGTGCCCCCGGTTCCTCGGACGATAAACGTGTGCGTGTCGGGAGGGAGTTGAAACCGGGCTGGCACACAAGATACAGAAGAAGAGCTCTCTTTTTGTCCCTTTTCCGCTGCCGCCCCCTCCCTCCCTCCCTCCCTCTGAACGCACGCACACACCGGCCCGGGCCAGCCGAGGACTCCCAAATCCTACCGGGCATCGAGGCTGGCACACGGCGGGGCACCGAGAGCTCTCTGCCCGCTCTGACTGCCCCTGCTGCCCCGCTAGTGGCGGGCTCTCTCCCTCCCGAGGCGTCTACCGGCGAGACATCGGCTCTGCTAGTCTTTCATGTGAGATTAATTGATGTATAATTGATGTGTATAAATAAAATCTCGTTTTTGAAGTTTCAGCTCTAGTCGTGCTCAGGGGAGGCTACGCTATAGCCACATTTTGGTGCCCACGAGTGTCGGCAAATATAACATTTTCAGCCTTAAATGTCTCCAAACTAAACCCCAAACAAGGCTGGGATTTACTCCACGTTATTTAACGGCGTGTTCGGGAATTATATGCAAAGGTGAAGTGTTTTACTAATGCCAGTGTTAGCCTTAGCTTTAGCTTGCTACTTGCTAACAGGCCACCTTTAACCTCCCTAAACCAGGAAACTGAATGTGATTAAGTCGTGAATGATGTTGATATCACATGTGTGTGTTGGTGTTGATGCAAATAGTTGCTTTGATTGATAAGAAGCCAGCAAACTGACTGCTGTGATCAAGTTACTTTCTTTTTGGCTGTTAGCAGGAGCATGTGGTTAGTGTGCATAAAGTAAACCAGAGTTTGTGGCACTGGAGGTGAACTTATAAAGTTGTAAAGGACACACACACACACACAGGCAGACACACACATAGTTGAGTGGAGCATATAATAGGGCACATGGGGACAGCAGGGCAAGGGTCAAGTGGTGTGAATTAACTCCCCTTTATGTTTCCTGGAAGTTGTTGTGACCTCTCTGACCTGTGGGGAGGAAAAGGTGGCTGTTAGGATGTCCTTGGATGACATCAGTGCTCCCCAGTGTGTCGGGATCAAATCAGGCAGGCAGTTCGCTCGGGTGACAGAAAAAGTTTGTTTGCAGGCTGCAAAAATACACAAGAGCAATTTTAAGTTTTTTTGTCACAGATGCTGGTGTCGTCCTGAATGTGTGATATAATTTTCAGCGCTGCTACGTTTTGTTTTCACCTCTGATTATGGATGGATGGTTTTCTTCACACAAATGCTTTGTCTTAGCAACTGCCTGCTTATTATTCATGTGATTGCACATATTTACACCTGGAAACAACCACAGGCATCTGCTATTGGTCGCTGAGACGCTCCACTGGGACACTTTGTCGGTTCAATTGCTCGCTCAAGGCCATGAGCAGTGCAGATGTTAGGGAGCAGACAGTAAATCATGCAATTTTTTTTGTACTTTAAATTTTCCAAGCCACTGCAGAGGTCAAAACCAGCAGCGTTTGATCTCAACCTTGCAGCTCTGTCATCACACTTAGATACAGTGACCTGCTTTGATAAGACAGAAATCCACGTCACCATCAAGATCATGATATTAAAAGTAGGAGTAATGTATGTAAACAAATCCTGGATACGACCCAAAATGCATGGAGAGAAAACACTCGGGCCACTTCAGCTGCACAATAATTACATTAATATAATGCATATTGATTTCTTTACATCACAAACTGTCAAGGCACAATAATGTGTCAAGGTACGGTGTCCAGGAAGTTATGTCAAAACATTATTGATTCTCACAAAATAAGTAGTGGAAAACTAAACTGTAATTTATACACTCAGGCGCTAATAGTGTTTTGATATGATGGGAGTGTTGTTCAGATCAAATTGTACAAAGTGCTCCCTATCCAATACGCAGTCTGCAATCTTAATTGATTTTTGTCCAGAATCAGCCTGCCCAATTAATTAGGCATTATAATAATGTAATACACAATCAGTACTCATACTGATATTAGCATCTGGGCAATTTTTAAGTATCTTATTCCGACTAAATTGCTATTGAAAGCACCCAGAGATGCTGATAAACGTTGTGGTTATTATAACCATAACTGTGCAGGCACTAGTCTGGAATTTTAAACTTACATTTATAAATAATAATAAAATTAAAATACTTACAATGAAATGTGTAGCACTGGGGTTGTAAAGAGTCATACTTTACTCCTTCTCAAAGCCCACTGCCCTACTTACCATGCCTATATCTATCAAAAATAATGAGTTGCTATTAACTTAAAAATTAATTATGATGAAATGCTGATGGCCTTTTTATTCTCAGCGCTGCCCTTGTGTAGGCGTCAGGCTGGAGCTCAGGACTGCTTAAGCCCACTTTTTTTTTCAACCTGTATTTATCAAGCAGGGAAGGTTTGCTGAGCACGCACGCTACAGCACCCTGCTTCACATTCACACCTGGAAGCTTCCCACTACAACCACTATCTTTTATTGTTGGCCAAGGAGCAACTTCACCAAAGGAGCTAGAATTTAAAGGCAAATCCACCCTCAGATGCTCTTATACTAAGTTGGTGGTGTTAGTGGATTCTGTCAAAGAGTTGTAATTTACTTGCTTTGTTAATCTTGCTTTTCGGAGAACTGCCTCGTTTAAGTTTCCCCAGGTGGACCTTTAACTACCACTAAAACTCTGTTATTTTATGGTGTATATTGAATGTGAGGTTGTAAAGTGAGGTTGCAACTTTTATGTCATGGCGGATGACATAAAAGTTGTTGCCACCTACTACAGATCAGCAAAGGTTAAAAGGATTGCTGCACTGCACGGCATTAGCCCATTTTACAGTGGCGTAACATGGTAATGACAATAATTTACCGTCCCTGTTTTATGGCAGTTGATGTCATCCTCTGCTCTGAGGCTAAGGAGCCCCTAGGACCTCATTTTGCCAAATTTGTTGACATTTTCGGTTGCTGTTCTTCTTTTAGTTAACTGCTAACTGGTATCAGCTGCTTTCTGAATCTTCCGGTGGTGGGTCTTAAGCATAACACGCCATCAAAACGTCACGCCTGACACATCCATTGTTTCGTCCTGCCGACCGTCCCTTTAACACACTGTACGTTAACATGCACAGTTAATTAAGGCCATTTAATTGGATTACTGTCCTTGTCCCAGTATACAAGCACAGGAAGGAAACCGATTTATTGACTGAAGTAAGTCTGACACCACAACGATAGGTGGCGATATGCCCCCTTTCAGCTTGTTAGTACTGGACCTTTTTCTAGTTGACCTTACGTCACAGACCAAACAAGTTAGCTACGGTTAGTTAGTGGCAAACTGGTACCATGGTGGACAACTTTACAACTCTGTACATTTCATCCGACCAAAAATGCACGGCTCTGGAGTCTGGATGTAGATTTCACCATGTTGCTAGTGACTCCTTCTTCTTCTGTTACGCATGCAATGCTTCTGACTTCCAGTTCAGAGCCTTGTGGGGACACTGAAGCATGCACCAAGCACCTTGGCCAGTTTGGGTCCAATTTACTGTACACATGCAGGAGTAATTTGACTCCCAATTATTTGGGTGTTTTTCGCCTTTGAGAAATTCTATTTAGTACGATTTCAGTTGGACTAAGATGTTAACATGCATTTTAAAAGTCTGGTTTTAGTTGGATTAATACAATAAATCTAATTCTGCTTTCTCTAATGTCATGTCAGTGAACTGACAGACACAGACGTCAATTCAGTGCTGATACCACCTCCACTACTGGCTTAAAGGCGAGAAAACTCTGCCCCCCCCCCATTCTGCGATTATACCTTTTATACAGAATGGTGAGGCGTAATAATGGCGCGACATTCTTACCTTGAACAGGCAGTGTAAAAGGGGCTACTGACCCTGGGTGTGAAGAAATCCACATTTGTGCCTGTTCCATCTCTGATCGTTGGTGTGAAATGGTGGCTGAAAAAAGCCCTTCATTTTTGTCGGACTAATAACGAAAGTTGGAGTTTGCCTTAAAAAGAGTGCATTGCTATCAAATGTGTTTGTGGCTGAGC
The DNA here is from genome assembly GCF_006386435.1 of Epinephelus moara. Lineage (NCBI taxonomy): Eukaryota > Metazoa > Chordata > Actinopteri > Perciformes > Serranidae > Epinephelus > Epinephelus moara. The sequence goes on along the minus strand of NC_065510.1, from coordinate 5,870,401 downwards.
TTTGTCGAGTTGTATTTAGCTTGTTAAAGGAATACTTCACCCACAAAATGACCATTTGTAAATAAGTTAGTCATGCCGTATTACCTTGAATTTGTAGTGAAAATGGCTCCCTGGAAACAGTGAATATCTTAGCCCTTTTTACACAGACATCGTGCTATAGTGTCACGACTAAGTCCCTTCTTTATGCCTCCTTTGCATTTTTACACATAAACAATAGGGGTGCAACGATACACTTATTCATATTGAACCGTTCGGTACAATGGCCTAGGTTCGGTACGCACTATGAAACGAACAATACACAATTTTATTTATTTATTTTATCAACTTCTGACGATGCGCTCTGTGCTGAAAGCTCAGTGGATCTGCGCTTGACTATGCCACCTTATGCCACCACCGGCTGCATTGCCGAGCGCAGATCCACTGAGTTGCGCCTCACACATTCATTCAGACCAAAACAAGCTGCTGAAGCTACATGCAAAGCTAGCTCGTTGCAACATGGCTAATGCCTCAAATATACCCGAAATCGAAGATCCTCTACCATCCTTCAGATCTGGCGTGTGGAACTACTGTGGTTTTCGTGTTAATTATGACCCTGATGGCAAGCGTGTCGTGGACAAAAATACAACGGTATGTCGCAAGTGTCACACAACGATAAACTACAACAGTGGAAATACAACAAACATGACAACACATTTACGCCGACATCACCCCGATGCGAAAATAGGTGGAACCAAACAAAAACAAGGAACGACAACAACACACATGCTACAAACTTTCCCCGGTGCTAAGTATGCACAGCAGAAAATGTGTCGGGTATAGCTGCACCAGATACATTTAATTTTTCATTTGATGTTTTTTTTATATTCTTATAGAATTGTACGCCATACTGTTGGTTGATACTGTGTTGTTAGAATGTTTCAAATGTTCCAAAATATTAATGATATATATTACATATATTTATTTCATATATTTACAGGGAGCTGTTTCTTTGTAATATATACTCTGCTGCTAAGAATGCACCACAGAAGATGGGTGATTTATCAGATGCATTTGACACTAAAATATTGAACCGAAACGAACCTTGAATTTTGTGTATCGTTGCACCCCTAATAAACAAATAATGGAGGGATGGATCATCCTGCTCCAGTGTGTGATTTTAGAAAGCATCCTAGCATCGGAACCAAAAGAGGCGTGATATTTAACACAACAGCGTCGGCCTCCTGTGTGACATGTACACGACGTTGGCACTTCTTTCTAAATAAAAACAACAATGGCATAACATGGTAATAACAGTAATTTACCTTCTCTGTTACACAGTGGTTGATCTCATCCTCTGCTCAGAGGGTAAAGAGCTCAGGATATCATTGTTTTTCCCAATTTGCAGACATTTACAGCAGCTGTTTTTCTTCTTTTAGTTAGTTGCTACCTGCTATCAGCTGCTTTTTAAATCTCCTGCAGTGGATCGCACACATAACACGTCGTCTTATCATCATACCTGTCCCACCCATGGTCCCGACCTGCCTTCTGTCCTGTTTATACAGACGTCATTTCGGCATTGTCCTCCCTGACAGTTCACATACAAAACAGTGAGGCAGCACAACGGCGCGATATTCCCGCCTTGAACCGGCAGTGTAAAAGGGGCTATGGATTGAGAGGGGACCACATTTAACAAGAGCAAAGGTATATGAAAATGTACATTTACAGACTTTAAACCATAGTGCACGAGTTCTATAAGAGTTTATTAATGGACATTGCTGGTGTTAAACATGGTCCACCATAAATCAATATTTTTTCTTCAGGAATTCAGTGTAGCATGGTTTGACTAATTGTCATACTAATTGTCATTGTAGTTGAAGTATTCCTTTAAACACAAGAAAAAAACAAAACAAAATGGTCATATAAAGGTTCTGCTAGTTTTCTTTTTTGTCCTTTTACCCTCAGTCTCCAGATCCTGAATCCAGGGTCTGTGCATTGGTGAGAAGTTGCCCTCTGGGCCACTTACGCCCAACTCTTTGGTGATTAAATGTCTTTTACTGTGAATTTCTACTTGAACAGCAGTGCTCAGTAACATCTGGATGATAGCTGTTGAAGGAGCGGGGAGCCATTGTGGCGCAGGGACCTGAACTAATACTTTCTCATACATGCTACATGTAAGAGAAACACTCAGAAGAAGATATTAGTTCAGCCCTAGGACAAAAGCATCTTGACCACCTAATTGGCTTCAGTAGACTTTGTTGAATATTGGCTTTATATTATGTAAGGCCAGCTGGGCTGTGAGCACATGGTGTTAACATTTTCCAGCTGTGGAGGTAACTATCCCATTCAAACTGAAACAGAGAGAGGGCTGTAAACCCTGATCAGGGATATCTCTGCCTGTCTTCCTTCACTGAACACCTGAACACTCAGATATAGTGCCAGGCACTACAGCAATATTTCTTACTCAGCATTTGTCATTGCACTCCTTCTTTGTCTGACTCGTAATACACAACGTTGTTGACTATATAAGCACTACATATCAATTACTGAATCAGATTTCTACCATAGTGGTTTGTAATATGCTTGAGGTCAGAGCTGAAAATTACAGTGCTGTTGTATTTGGATTTGTTATCATGATACGGTCCAGTGCCATGGATGGATGGTTTTACACATTTTTTCAGCTGACCTATTTTTTCTAAATGCTCCAGTGACACAAACTTAAAATGAAGGGGAACACGTAGGCTACTCAAGAGTAAACACATTGTATTTGTCTAAACAATTGTATTTGAAGGGTTATTCTATCGGTAGTTTATGTACATGGATGTAGACCTTTTTTATGACTGTGGAGTGTAGCGCTGACGTGATCTATTAAGGTCAATTAATCAGTTAATCATTGCTCTGTCTCGGAATGACAACACTATGTTTTGTTGTAGTTAGTAATGACAAAGTTGACCAACTGATAATTATTCATGTATTCATTTGTTATCTGTAACTGCTTGCCCTATTCAGGGTCACAGCGGGGCCTATCCCTGCTGTGATTAGGCGAGAGGTGGGGTACACCCTGGACAGTTCGCCATACTATTGACAAAAATACATTAATTGCTTTGTATTTAAAAAACTGAATCCCTTTGTGTTTTTCACAATCGTTGAGGCAAAGTAAGCATTTGGCAGTGGACTCCCTGGACTCAGGGAAGTTGCACTGGGCATTGACTATGCAATCAGTCATAGAATAATGGATTTATTAATTGATAATTAAAGTCTGTAGTTGCAGTCCAAGTGGTGCAGCAGTAAAGCAACTTCCTGTGTTTATACAGAAGCTGATGATTGTTTTTTTCTGTAGACTAGAGCTTGAAGGATGAATAAATTATCTTTCTTTAACATGAACTCTTAAATGTGTGGGCAGCAGTGAAGCTATTTTACTGAGACATGGTTTGACAAATGTTCATTTATATACATTTTTCAAATGACCCCTTAGTGAACCATTAAAAATCTCCCATGAACCATCAGTTTATTGTGGCCCAGGCATTGAATAACAATAAACTACACTATTAAAGACAGTTTCCATTCTTGAAGAGACCAGTAGATGGCGGTAGTCTGTATTCGTCATTCAAAAAAGGGAAACCAGAAGACCGTCATGACGCTAGTTAGCCAGTTAGCACATTAACAAGACAACCCGATGCTGAAAGAACAAAAGGTTATGTAACATGAAATAGCAGTGAATAACACAATCACAAACTGTTCTCCTAAAGAGCTCAATGGCTAAAAAAACAATCTTACCTTTTATAATAAGTTTGTTTCAATCTCACTCCTTCTTGACATAAGCTGGTTGTTTACTTTCCTCACTTCCCTTTCTCTTCACATGTACTGAGTTGAACTTCCAATTAGAGTGATTTCATTTACCAACAGGCCCTGCCGTCTCCAACGCTGATTCAACATAATCATCATCATCAAAAACTAGGTTGACAGGCGCTCGCCGACGGTCAACCATTGGCTTGGTGTCAGGGCCTCAAGGAACTTTCATTCTACCGAACCGAACCTCACACCACCGCATCACCACGCAGACGGAAGCGTGAATCTTTTCATTGATGAGAAGCCTGTGATCATGATAGTGCATGTTGTAAACATTAATGCCGTCTTCCTCGGCTCAGCTGTAACATTTGATAGCTTTGTCGTGCTAGGTGAGCTATCAGTAGATGCATGCTACCTTTTGTGCGGTGATATGTTTGGCGGGTTTAGCTCAGTAGAAAGAAAATAGTTCCCACATTAAACTGCTCACAACAGGGTCTGTAGATTATCTTGAGTAACTGGCTCATGAAAGAGACATTGTTGTTGAGGTTTTCAAATGTATTTTTTTTTGGCACTTTGAGCACCACAAGCCACAGGGCCATTTAGTTCCATTATGTTGGAGAGAAGGCAGACATCTCCACAGCTGATATCGCCAACACTCAGCAACTCACATAAAGAATATATATACTGATAAACAGCACTACAGGTTAGAAGAAAAATATGTATTTTTGATATTTGGTTGAACTGCTACTTTAAAGAGATTTTTAATTAAGGTTTTCTTATCGCCATGAAGTTTGCCTTTTTACCATCCAGACAAGCTGATGCCAAGAAGTTAGTCTGACGCTGCAGTTCAGCGAGACTTGAGACAGTCCTTGAATTAGTGTTGAGTGCCCGATCAAAGTTCTAAAAATGCTGAAATATCTGTTGACCTGCCCTCTCTGTGACCTTCTGGCTGCTGCATCAGTGTATGTTCTCGCCAGCATTTCTGCGGAGACCTGGAGGCGATGTAGCAGCCTGCTGTTTAGGTTACTAGGTCTCGTCTGCGAGTCTTCCTCCCAGTGGAGGAACAAGGCTAATCACTATCATACCGTGTGCTATTAGTGGTTTGCTTTGGGTTGTAGCCAGGCTAGAGGCTCAACATCACAGAACTCAGAACCAGCTACTGTCCAAATACTGCGTGTCCACTAAGTGTGTACACCATCAATCACATGGGGGTCGTGATTATGTATTAAATGTATGTTTTCGGCAGATGAGCGACTCACCCTTTGTTCTCATGTGTTTACTTCTGCCTCATCTAACCTAGAATTACAGTAGGTCTGTGCATGCATTTTGCATTTATAAACGAAAATAAGGGGTCCAGTCAAAAGTGACGCCTTCAGTCTTGAGACAAAAAATGATTTCAGAGATAGACTCCTTGTTTATTTTTTTGTCACGAGTTAGACAGTTCCTCCACTTTTGATCACAGGCTTCTTTGTTGGATGGTGAAAAAGATGAGTGAAATAGACGAGTTATATAAGAGCCTGTGTTTTGACTGAGAAGGAGCGACGAGAAAATAACAAAGTAGGCCAAAAACCACCAAACTGTTTATTAACTGTGAATTAGATGTAATGAAACAAGGTTAAAAAAAACAGAAAGATGGCTTATATAACCGTCGCTGGTGGCCCAAAATTCTCTTTCATTTGGAAGTTAGAGTTTCGAATTTAAGTTGTTTACCAAATACTTAATTCATTAATCATCATACATTTCACTTCTTTAGTTCAAGTCTCTTTCCTCCTCATTTCTGTCTTTCTTGCCCTTTGCACATCTGCCTGTCCTTCTTTTTTTTTTTTACTGTTATTTTTGTGTCATTAGTCTTTTATTTCTTATTTTCCTGACCTGCTACCTCATTTTGTCCTCTCTTCCTCAGTCTGATGTCTTTACATTTATCAATTCATCGTGCTCGTCCTCACCTTCCCTTCAATCATCTGTATCCCTATCATTCCTTACAGGGCTTGAACTACCACGTGCGTCATATTTGAGCTGTAATTGTCAGCTCTACATGCAGCGGTGCACATTACAAGGTACGGAGAATATGTTGTGCAGGGCTGCAGACTCACGCATTGATCGGGAGACTCATGCAATTAACACTTATCACTCATTCTCATGCCACGTGTCCATTTTCTACTGCAATGAAAAAAAAGTATAATGTCGAGGTGCGAAAAGAGGACACAAGAACAACACAATCTAATGTTCAAAGAACAGAGCAATATTACCGGATGCCAGTGAACAATAACACACACCTTTACAAAATGTATCTGCTAAAGCGCTTACTGGCTCAAGAAAAAAATTCTTACTGCATGTAGCAAGTTTGTTTTGACCTAACACACTCTTGACTTTAGCTCTTCATTTAAATTTCTCACTTCCTTTTCTCTTCTCGTACTCTGGGCTGAACTGCCAATCAATGTTATGAGCCGACGGGCTCTGCTGTGCCGAAACAGAAAGATGTGTTGATTCAGCGGAAGAAAGGGCCAACTACCGCCAACGAGGGCCAGTGGTGCAGTACGCAACGCACCAACCAGGGCAGCAGATGCTCACCAACTGCCCAACTTTGATTGACGGCCAACCATCAGGTTGATGTGTCAGGGCCTTTTCACTAGCCCCTTTCACGCTGCCTCGTCAACATGGGAATTTCATGCAGTTATACTGTCCTGTATAAAAGGTACAATCGCGGAATGGGTGGACATCGTTGTCTTACCTTTAAGCCGGCATCGGAGGTAGTAACGGTGCAGAAACGACGTCTAAAAAGGGCTGGGAGATTTAAAATGCAGCTGATAGCAGTTGGCGGCTAACTCAAAGAAGAAGAACCACAGCCAACAATGTCTGCAAAGTGGGAAAACAATGCTCCTTATCATCCGAGCAGAGGACGAGATCAGCCGCCATGTAACAGGGATACTAAATGGTTGTGATTACCATGTACTGCCATTGGTATTGTTTATCAAGCACTGCTGCGACGCATAGGTTTTATGTCACACTAGAGGCTGACGCTGTTGTGTTACACGTCATGCTTCTTTTGCTTCCGCAATGCCAGCATGTTGACTAAAATTACACACTGGAGCGTCATGATGCTGCCATTGTTTGATTCTGTGTAAAAACACAAAGGTGGCATAAAGACAGCACTTTGTAGCGGCCCTATGGCACGATTTCTGTGTAAAAAGGGCTACTGACAGTGCACAGTCAGAGAAGACAGAGCAGTGCAGCACAACAGCAGCACTGTATACAATCTGGTCAGGCCACCCGCTGCTTGGACTTTGATACACTTGTTGATTAGGTGATGTCACCAGATAAGCCCGAATTTTTTAAAACCGTTTCCATATAATTTTTGCTGAAAGCGCGATGGATTTCTGATCAAAATATTCCTATACAATTTGTACATTTTGAAGCAGTTTAACTACTGAACAGGGAACATTTGCTCAGATGACACAAAATGTCTTAATTTTTAAACTCTCATAAACTTAAATGAATAAATGTTTCTTTTTCAGAGGTTTGCAGAAAATGTCAGTGTAATCCTTTCAGGATCCTTGGATGGACAGACTGACAATTTTCTCATATTGGAACTCTCATAAAGAAGAAAACAAAGCAGTAGACAACAATGGATTTCTTTTGAAAAAGAAGGACTTATACACCAAATGGTGCAGTAAAAAATGGTGTTAAAAAGCAATTGCTACATGTAATTTTTAAAACTACATGCACCAGTGCATGCACACAGAAAATAAGTATTTCAAGCCCTGATCTACGTATCCCTCCCTCCCTCCAGATATCACCTTCTTCTCTCGATTTGTCTGTCATACATCCTATCCGTTCCTCTCTCTGTAACCTTTCAGTGCTGAAAGGTCAGTACTCTAACTTCTACTTTTCTGTTTCCCGCAGACCCTGTGGTGCTGGGCAGAGCGTTATGGCTCAGACGCTGCAGATGGCGATCCCTAACTTTGGCAACAACATCCTGGAGTGTCTGAACGAACAGCGGCTGCAGGGCCTCTACTGTGATGTCTCCGTGGTCGTCAAGGGACATGCCTTCAAGGTCCCAAAGTCTTTTTTTAACTGTTAATTTAACTGTTAACAATGTTAACAAATGGCAACTTATGCCAGTGTTGCACAGAAACTTCACCTAGGAACTGCACAGTGTGACCACTTAAGGGGGATTTATATTTGTGCGGCAGACTGTACGCCCTATTCTACTCATGTGGCCCACACCATTGTGAGCATTTCTGCTTGTGCGGTGGTGTGTCTTTATCGCTCTGCAGTTACACCTCCAAACACTAGTCAGCGACAGACGTTTCTGTGAAGTGCGGTTAAGTTTAGTTGATTCAAAACACACATTAAACACACATTAAACACACATTAAACATGGCTTAATAGAAACAATTTCAAACACAAGTACACAAATCAGCTTCACTATAACCCGCAGCATTCACAGGCAAACACTTGTCTTTATCTGGACACATTTCCCCCACAAATACAACATGCTACTGTTTTTAGCACAAGCCTATGGCATTTTACATTGTATAAATTAGCCTAGCGGCTAGCAAACCTCTATCTACTCTCTATCTAAGCTAGGGACAACAGCAACATTTAACAAAGGTAATGTCACACAATTCAGCTCACAAGATTCACCAACAAAACAACTGTCTTATACTTAACACGTTTTCCAAACAAATACAACATGCTAACGTTATTAGCACAAGTCTATGGCATTTTACATTGTATAAATTAGCCTAGTGACAAGCGGAGATTTCCTCTGCGCATATGAAGCCAGGATAAATGACACACAAGACTTAAAATGCTATTTTTATGTGGTTTCTTATGGTTTCTTATCTGAAATTAAAATAAATAAAAGCTTAATTTCCACTGAGGGAAATGGTAGTTAGATTTCTGGAGAGGCACATGTCTGCGCCGATTTGACGCAGAAGTTTAACTTCCACCTAACTCAACTCACTCATTACCTGCAGTAGAGTAATTGGTGGCTAAAGAACGATTATTAGTATTTTTTCCGGGGCATTGGCTTATTGGTCATCTTGCCTGCTAAGTAACAAGCTCATGGGTGTCAATTATTTAGCATAATCTACTATAGCATTATCTTGAAATATAAACTTGTAGTTTAAGAAGAGGAAGCAGCTTTAAAGCTAAATAATATTTAAATCTTTACTCATATTGGCTTTATTTTTAAACAAGACAAAAGGAGTGGCCAAAGTAGAGTTAGAATCAAAACTATAAATAAATAGTTTCATTTTTCATATTCTTTGCAGACTTTTTTCTTGCCAAAGCGTGCACTTTCTGTGTTAAAAACAACATGCTTTGGAAGGTTTTTTGTATTCATGTTTCTAGTTGTTCATGGGGCCTGAAGGACTGGTTGTGAGGGCTGCAGTAAGGCGTAATTAGCTCCACAGCGAAGATATTGACAAGATTTTTGGTCAGAATCAATTGGCGAGACAGGGAAATATGACCCAGGTCAAAATCTGCCAGAGTCCTGCTTTAAATAATTTCTAATAGATTTTCTGATCTCCCTCTGGCCACCTCTCTCACTGGGGGGAATAAATCTTTGGCTTTGCCTCCATTCAATTCTATTTCAATTTGTAAGGCTACAATTAGAAATTTGGCTGTACGTCAGAATGCACTGTAATGGGAAATGAGTCCTTTTCAGTTAGATATGATCAGTATCTTTTTCCACAAGGTAGGGTCACTGTAAACATGATGGAGATGAAGCCAGTCTTCTACATGTTGTTAGTGGTTTCTTTCTACCTCCTTATACTTGACTGCATACACAAGTGAGTTCGAACCAGATCAGCTGTGTGTCATGATATGGATCATGATATTCACCCCGCATGGATTTCAATCAGACTCGACATATTTTTACACTTGCCTCTCCCTGCTGTTTACCCCTCAGGCCCACCGTGCGGTGCTGGCAGCCAGCAGCTCCTACTTCCGGGATCTGTTCAATGCCGGAGGGAAGAGCTCGGTGGTGGAGCTGCCCCCGGCCGTGCAGCCGCAGAGCTTCCAGCAGATCCTGGCCTTCTGCTACACAGGACGCCTCAGCATGAACGTTGGAGACCAGTTCCTCCTCATGTACACCGCTGGCTTCCTCCAGATCCAACAGATCATGGAGAAAGGCACAGAGTTTTTCCTCAAGGTAACCTGCTGATGAAGCATTCATAAACAACAATATAAGGCTTAGAACTATTGGTTAAAGGGTTATACGTACACAGGATTTTTTCTATACATACAAGATCCCTTTAAATAACTTGTAATCATGCTACATATGAACCAGTCATGAATAAAATAGGTGTTTTATGTGCTGCCACCGCGACACCTGTTGTGTGCGTGACATTATGCATGGCATTCTGTTGTCATAGGGGTGTCTGTGTTTGCGGACACGTTCTCGTGACTCCAGAATAATTGAAACATCACACTGACACTACAGGTACTCTCTATAGTAGCAGATGATCTGATTAGATTTGGAGTGCCTTGCTGCATAAATCTACATATTAATGAGGAACACTGATTTCCCTGAAAGTACCCCTTAACACCTCCAGACACAGAGTTAATGTGGTACGAGCTCACTGGTCTTGAAATACTGGTTATCAGACATAGTGGTGTTTTGTAGAGTTTGGCTTCTCCAGCAGCCACTTTGGCAAGCCAGCGAGGAATATTGAGAACTTGTGTTTGATGCTAAAAGTCTGTCCAGCTTGTTGTGTGGTGAAAGTAGTTTTGTACCAAAGCACTGTATACTTGTCATTTATATTACTGGGCAAAAATCTGATTTATGATTGGGTAGTGTATCTTTTTCAGAATGTTCACTACTAATGTTGATATGATGACAGAGCTTTGTGTTACCAAATAACAAAACCTGATTTTTTTTTTTTTTTGATACCTTATTTCAGGAACATAAACCAGGTCTGCAACTAACAATTATTTCATCATTGATTAATCAATCTTAGGGCTGGGCAATGTATCAATATTGAAGCCATATCATGATATCAGACCAGATATCGACTTAGATTTTGGATGGTGATATAGTACGTGATGGCTTTACCTTGTTTTCAAACAGCTCTGTGTCACCGCAGTGTGTGCAGATGAATGGTAGCTGCTCTCTGTGCTCTCCCCTGCTCATCTGTTGGTGGTGGTACCTGGGGTTTGCGTTACCTGGTGGACTTTTGTTAGCAGATGAGCGGGGAGCTCCAGGCACTGGCAGCCTGGTGGGAAGCTAATGTTAATGCTAACGTTAACCTTGTATTGGGTCCGCTCTGTGGAATGGATGCTTTTTGTTTAGATGCTGAAGTATTGATGTCAAGCTATTGTGGTAACCTGGTTTGGTTTTACAGTGGTCGCACTGTACAGAGTTTTAATTTAGTTTCATTTTGAAATGATCCCAAACTTTGGACACTTTGTCCTTTTCTCTGGCCTTACTCTTCTCTTTGCCGCTTGCTTTTCTCCCTCTTTCTTCATTTTGCAAAATGCGCTATCAAATCACATCTTCTGTTTTGTGCATGAATGCATTTTGAGATGTCTACTTCAGCTTAAGCACATTGTGCCACAGTAATAATCATCCGTGCAAAAAACAGTGCTCTGTATATTGTTTTATAGATTAAATGAAGCTTCAATGCAGATAATTTGCACCAATGATTTTCAGTAATCAAGTTACTCGAGTTTCTTGAGGAATCATTTCAGCCCTACATGGCATCATATTATATATATATTGTCATAAGTAATCATTATGGTCGCGACTTATCGTCGATCAACATGAGTTTAATCAAAAAATATTCTGATAATCGAATAATGATAATTTTTTAAGCAAAAAAGCCAAACGTTAGTCCAGTGTGTAGGATTTAGGAGGATATATTGGCACAAATGTAATATAATAAGTATGTTTTCTTCGGTGTATAATAACCTGAAAATAAGAATCGTTGTGTTTTTGTTACCTTAGAATGAGCCATTTATATCTACATAGGTATCATTGACAAACAAAACATTGGCTCTAGATAGGGCCATTCACGTTTTCGCATCGTCCACCTTAGTTAGCAGCCCATCCGTGACGAGAGGGTCAGAAAAACATAGATTTTATAAATGTGAAACTGCTTTATTCAGTGTTTTTAACGATTTAAATTACAAGGTCCATTTGTTTTGGAGAGGAGGAGACCTTAACGGATAATTCGGCTCCTGGTAAAAACCTCCTGAACAATGAACACTGGGGGAATATTAACAAGAAAAAGTTCAGCTGTTGCAATTTTCAATTCTCACCACTAGATGCCACTAAAGCCTCTAAATGTTATACACTGTTCCTTTAAATGTGAGAGCTTGATGCTCTTCTTTGTCACACATGATAATAACCTGAATAGCTTTGGCTGTTTGGACTGTTGGTCGGATGAAACATAACATTTGGAGACGTCACATTGAGCTCTGGGAAATTACACAGCGCATGTTTCACTGTTTTCTGACATTTAATTGATTAAACGATTAATTGATACAATAATAGGCAGATCAATCAATAATGAAAATAATCGCGAGTCACAGCCCTAGTAATGATACTAATGAAATTTATGTGGCCACACCTCCAGGTCTCATCTCCAAGCTGTGACTCCCAGGGTCTCCATACTGAGGAGACCCCGCCCTCCGAGCCTCAGAGCCCCGTCACTCAAACAATGGGAGGTGGGGGAGTCGGCGTCGTTGCCCCAGCCGCGGGGAGGCCCGCCTCTTGCCTGACGCCCCTCCCACTGGTGTCCAAGGTGAAGACAGAACAGACGGCCTCCACACCTCAGCCCACCCCACAGCCGCAGCAGGTAGGCTGTTTCTGATCATCTTAAAACAAGCAAAGTGTTGCACTGATGAGGTAATTAACAACATCTAAAGCTTTTTTTTTTTAAATTTGTGAATTATGTAAAATAGCCTGTAAAAATAATAAAATATAATTCTGTATTCACGTCATTTGAAAAGGGGGCATCATGAGTAGGTGTCTCTTTGAGTTTGGGATTTGAAAAGGCTTTGATAGATTTTCAAGGAAATCTCGCTCCAAGTAGCTCCAGCTACAAAAAAAATTAATCTGCCTGTTGTTACGGCGGCTGAAAAGCTTATTTGAAAAACACCATATATCTATACTTTTGGACAAATTATAACCTGAAGGTTATTTTTGAAATATGGCAAAGACGATTTCACAAAGTTTTTCAAGCAAAGAAATAAATCATTTCAGATGTCAAAGGTCGTCATTTAAATTGTGTGCAGTTGCTTTGTAAGAGCTTTAACTGAAGGTCTCAAAGAGCCTTACTATGAAGACACAAGCATGGTGTGTGTGTTTTCATATTACCATCCATATTAATGAGCTGTGGGTGTTAAAGGAGCACAAGCTGTAGTAAACACTTTGTCTCACTTCATTTATCGTCACATAAAACCTCCTCATACAAACACTAGAATGGATTTCCCGTGTTTTTTTATTTACCTAATTTTGTTTTATTGCAGAGAAAGTGACAAGAAATTATACATATTTGGATTTTTGCTCACCTGCTGAAAGCTGGTAAACTAAAGACACCTACCTTCTAAAACCCAGGCTATATAAACAGAGCATATTTTCATTTTCATGGTGGTGTCATGTGTACTTATTAAACATACACTGGAAGTTTCAAATTTAGTTTCAGGTTGAAACCTGCTCACTCACTTGTACAGTGAATAGAGGACTGTAAATCTTTATTAAAAAAAAAGAAAAAAGAAGTGTTGAGTCAGGCTACTTAAAATACAGCTTAAAGAGGAAGTGGAGAAACCAGTTTCTTGTCATTTGATTCAGAGAAAAGCATCTGGCAAAAATAGTTGCCATGTGATGTTGGGTGCTAAATCTGCATATCAGTGTGTCTGCTACAGTCCTCACTTTCAGCACAGGCAGAGTCTACACTGAGAGCAGTGTGATCATCACCATAAAGTTTTGCTCTAGACATGCGAGTACCACAGACAAAATTCATACATACGGCTTAATCTGTTAACGGCTTTGGAAAGACGCAGTTGGCATGTTCTTCATCGTTTTGTGACGCTGATTTGTGTTAATGTAGACACCAGCCTTTTCTTGCAGTCAGCATTAGAGGCACGCTGAGGTTTGCTCACAGTTACAGACTTGCATAAGAGAATCTTATAAATTTTATTTGACATTTCAGCAACCAGTGAAGTGGGAGAGGTTTATGGATTTATTTGCCAAAGACTAATGTAACTACCATGTGGCGCTTAGCAAGTGCAGCTGAGTATCGAATCTCAATCCATTTTCCTTCTTACTGAAATGTATCTGTAGCAGCCAGTGTAAACTGTTCGGCATTAAAAGTTTGCATTAAATGTCAGCCTTGTTTTTAAATTGGCTGCTTTCTCATTTTAAGTCCCCCTCCACTTAAAAATGTTTTTTTCTTATGTTTATGACCCCTTGGCTGTACTGACCTGTATCTGTGCAAAGTTTGTCACTAGAGAGGTGTTTTCCACATTCTTCTACTGAAGGGGGCGATGTCTGTGCACTTCCCAAAAATCTAAGATTCAAAGGAACGCGACACAAGCTAGATTAGGCACCAACATCTGGCTTTTATATTTAATATGAAAGCTACAATCGGCATTCACACCTGGGTCAAATGACTCTGAAGTAGCCAGAGGTATTTATCAGCTTCAGTGCTAATTGGCAGCAATGGAAATACAGCACCAGGTTGGACACGCTAACTTTAGCCCCTAACGGTGAGATGCAATGACAGGCCGCTGCAAAATACCATCCGTTTCCGTTCAAGCAGAGCTTGGACATTGATCCAAATGTAGTTGGCATCAAGTTTAAAATAGGGACCGAAAAGGTAACCACCAGAATATCTTCGCTGGACTCTGGCAATGGGAACAGAGTCTATCGGCTATATTTAGCAGGTGTTCCCACGTTTAAAAATCCTGCATACATGCACTAATTTAGCACTAAAGTTTTATAATATGGACGCCAATCACATGGGAAACCCATATTGATGGGGTTATGACTTTGACACCACACTGCAGAGAAACCTAAAACCTCCAGCACAAAGCAGAGACGTTAGTACAGAGAGCAAAGTTAGCATTAGCAAAGTGAAAGTTTTGACAGCAAACATGGTGCAGTGTGCAGTTTTTGGATGTAATCTGGACCCTGGAGCTTCCTCCCACTATCTACCAAAAAACAAAACCTAACAAACTTATTGTAGCAGATATTATTGTGTGTTTGACAAACACTAATGCTGCGTCGGCCACCTCCAGTTAGCCCACATGCTAACAAGCTAACAAACAACATAAACAAATAAAAAATACTAACTCTACTTAATCTAAGCTAATTGCTGATTTTGGTGCACAAAGCTTTTACTTTGAAGTGCTGTTTCCTGCTGCAGAGTGAGTGACTAATTGACAGCTATGTGACAAACACAGCAAACTAGTTTGACGACATGGCCAAACGCAAGTATGACCTTGAATGTATTAAACTTCATGGACCTTAAACTAATGGCTAAAGAGCAATCAGGACCCCGTGGTTGGACCAGTTGGGAACCACTGATCTAATGTTAACACTAGTCGTCTTGGTGTGTACTGCTCTTTCACTGGTCAACCTGGAGCAAGAAGCACTGGAGAAAGCTGACAGCCAAACGTGCAGCAAGCAGCGGTGGTGGGCCGGGCAAAGGACAGATCCACAATTTCTGAGAAAGAATAGATCTGCCTCCAGACCCTTTTCAGAGTTACTCTTTATGTGGGAAAAACAAAATAGTTGGTTTATGTTCGTTGATTGTTTTTTTTTTGTTTTTTTAAGCAATAAAGATGAATAAGCTGCGTTTCTCTCTCCTCAGCAGGAGGGCTCTCCCTACTCGGTGGTCTGCACCCCCGTGGCCAAGCGGCTGTGGGAAGGGGGCAACCGTGACAGCGGAGGTGGTTCCGGAGGGGGTGGGGGCGGTGGGATGAGGAAGGCTGCACGCTACTCTTCCTCCTCCTCTTCGTCCTCTTCCTCCAACAACGCCACCCAGGATGCCTCTGGGCGTGGACCTGCAGCCAATGCTGCCATGGTGGGCAGCGGCAGCGGTGCCAGCGTTCCCACTTCAATGGGAGGAGCTGGACTCAACAGTAACCACAACAACAACAACAACAACGGCGGCACCCCCGAAGGCACCAGCCCGGGCACACTGAGCATGTACACCAGCGACTCCCCAATCAGTTACCACGACGACGAGGAAGAGGACGACGTGGCGGACGAGAGCGCCGAAGAGCAGTACAGACAGATCTGCAACATGTACACCATGTACAGCATGCTGAACGCTGGAGCGGCAGGTAAGCTCCCACAGCAGGTGAACACATCTGACTGAGAGTGTGAGTTCACTTCACGGTTACTGTGTTTCATGTAAATGTAAAGTTTTTGTCTTGTGATGTGTAACTCTCACTGTGGAGTGTTTATAAGCACCAGTCCTGTAGGGATTGTTTATCCAAACTTCTCAGGATGTTGAGGAGAATGAAAGGTTCAAAACACAGAAACCAGTGGAAGTGGTGTGGATGCTGCCTAAAGCTTATGAATTGTTGATAGTTTATTTAATCAAAAGGACGATCAGATGGTTGTTTGGTGTTAAATATTCAGAGCGCTGATGGTTATACAAACCAAAGATTATTTAAAATGAGCGAGAAATGAGCTTTAAAGCAGCCAAACAGCATCAACAACAGGAGGTCAAGGGTCAAAGGGCCTTTTTAAGTCAAAGGTCCTGGATGGATTTAAAATATATGGGGAAAGAAGTTGCTCAGGACATTAGTCCACATGTCTCCAGTGACCTAGAACTGAATCACGAGAGAGTTTGAGTTATATTCTCTAATTTCAACCTACTAAAGTAAGATTAAAAACACTTTACAAAGTGCACTTAATGGTTTTAATGCATGAATGGAGGCAAAGAAGCGCCCGATGCAAAGTGGAGTGTGATCTCCTCTGTGCTACAATCCTTTCAACATACACTTGTGAATTATCTCACTTATATAATGGTTAAAATTAGAGCACCGAGGGTTTTTTCATGTCTGCGCCAGCCACAGCCGGAGGCATTATGTTTTCGGGTTGTCCGTATGTCTAGAACGTCTCGTGATTCTCGGGAGCGCCTTCTGGGGAATATCTTTACATTTGGCACCAATGTCCACTTGGACTGGAGGATGAAGTGATTAGAGTCTGGTGGTCAAATTTCAAGGTCACTTTGACCTCACACAAGAATTCATATGCTAATGATGACATAATTACACACAGATGTCACACACACACACACAGAAGAGATGGCATTTTATAACCGAAAGGTCAAAGGTCAGCTTCACTGTGACATCATAATGTTCTACAAAAACACTTTTCTGGCCATTATTCAACGCCATATCTCAGGAACAGAAGGGGAGACATTTGGTCGGATACTGAATTGGTGACATTAATATTGGGTGTTCGCAAATAGTCTCTAAGTGAAGACAGAATGTTTCTCACTGGAACTCATTCACTAGAAACGTACATATTCATTTAGTGATAACTTTAATTGTGCTGAAAAACACACAATACTTAAACTCCTTTAAGTCCTCAGTGCATATGTTATACGAGTCTGGAAACATGGATTTAAACTTTAACTCGACTGGTTGGTCGAGGCACAAATCAAAGAACTAGTGTCAATAAAGGCCGACTGTTGTGTCACCTGACGTTGCCTGTGTCTCAGCCAGAAAGTTTGACTTGAACACACAGCAAAGACTACAACCAAAGACCAACTAGTGCGTACACTCTGCACCTGCATGACAGTGCAAGTGGTAGCCTGTACTCATCATCCAAAAAGGGGAACTTAGAAACCAGCAGGACGGATTTAAGACGCTCGTTAGCCAGTTAGCACGTTAACGACAAAGCCCGGGCGCCTTACACTTACACAATCACAATCTGTTTCTGCTGCTCAGTGGCTAAAAACAATAATCTTACCTAATATAACACCTTTGTTTTGATCTCACATCCTCTTGACTTTAGCTGTTTGTTTGCCTACCTCGTGTCCATTTCGTGCCCTAAGTTGAATCTCCACTGAGAGTAATTCCACTGACTGAGGGTCTACAGCAGCCCGACACGGGTTCAGCATGTTGACTCAGTCAAAAAGCTGCAGACAGGGGTTACGGTTAGAGCCCTACAGTCTTACACGACAGATGCTAATCAGTATTTTTGTCATTAGCATACATATTCATTTCAGTAATTTAATTTGAGCAGCAAAACTGAAATGTTTTTATGTCCTTAGTGTTTTTATATGACTGCTTTTAATATTTGAGAAGTTTGCATCTTTTCCTTTTGTTTTGTGGGTAAAAAAGTTAATATCCCAATAAGCAGGGTTTTGTATCTGCTCTGAGACTCTGGCACTAGAATAGTCAAATTTGAAATGACGGGGTAGGGCAGACAGGGCACCTGGTAGAGCAGGCACCCCATATACAAAGGCTGCGTCCTTGCCGCAGTGACCGCAGGATCAATTCCAACCCACGGCCCTTTGCTGCATGTCATTCGCCCTCTCTTTGCCTCTTTCACACTACAGCTGTCCTATCAAGTAAAAGCAAGAAGCCCCAAAAAATATCTTTTTGAAATGACACCCAGCCCTAAATGTAAGTAAAAAACTGCTAACAACACATAATCCTCCCTCCTCAGTGGTCGGGGAGCGGGTGGAGGCTCTTCCTGACTTGGCTCCAGACTCAGGCGGCGGGCGAGGCGGCAGGGGGGCGCGGTCCAGGCAGGACTTGGCGTCACTGCCCGCCGAGCTCATCAGCCAGATCGGGAACCGCTGCCACCCGAAGATGTACGAGGAGGGCGACCCGGCCGAGAAGCTGGAGCTGGTGAGCGGCACCTCCGTGTACATCTCCCGCGCCCAGCTCATGAACTGCCACGTCAGTGCCGGCACCCGCCACAAAGTGCTGCTCAGACGCCTGCTGGCCGCGTTTTTCGACAGGTCAGTGGTCAACACGCTTTACCTGCCATGTATTTGGTTTGTCAGTTTGTGTGTGTGTGTGTGTGTGTGTGTGTGTGTGTGTGTGTGTGTGTGTGTGTGTGTGTGTGTAAGCTGCAGCAAATGATAGACTGCAGGCTGTGAACTAGACTTCAACTGGAGTCAATCCACTTTTGGCTTTGAGTCAATTTTTCATCAACTCACTGAGGTCAGGAAATTTAGTTTTTGAAGCTCATCTTTTAGTTTCCTTTAAACTGATTTAATGGTTATTTAATGTGTTCCGTACATCATCTGTTTTTGTTTTTGCCTTGCTCAGGAGCACTCTGGCTAACAGCTGTGGAACTGGCATCCGCTCTTCAACCAACGACCCCAGTCGTAAACCCCTGGACAACAGAGTGCTGCATGCTGTCAAATGTGAGTCATACAGAGACACACACAGTTTTTGACACCATAAATACTGTCAGTTACATCTCAGTCAGATTTTGGAGCGGCCTGCTGCAGAGTTGATCTTTACAGCTTTGGAATTTTAAGACTCCTCGCCATCCATTCATTTAGTGTTTGCCTTGTGGTTTCTTTCTTCCTCTTTTTCCATTTTTCACCTCGTCTCTTTTCTCCAGTTTACTGCCAGAACTTTGCGCCGAGCTTCAAGGAGAGTGAGATGAACGCCATCGCAGCCGACATGTGCACCAACGCGCGCCGCGTCGTCCGCAAGAGCTGGATCCCCAAGCTCAAACTGCTGATGGCCGACAGCGACGCCTACTCCGCCTTCCTGGCCGACAGCGTGAAGATGGAGGCCGACGCGCTGGGGGCGGAGCAAGGCTTCGACCCCGCCTCCCTGGAAGCGGTGGCGGCGGCAGCAGCCGCGGCCGCCAACCACAATGAAGCGGGAGGTGGAGCCACGCAACCAGACGCCCTCCAGGGGGCGGGAGGAGACGGCAGCACTTTGTTTTGAGTGAGTGAACGGACAGATAGATGAGTGGACAGATGGACAGATTTGATGGAGGGAGGGATGGCATTTCTCTGGGGGCGATGAGTAGAGAACGGTGGCCGCTTTGGTCGTGATGACAGTTGTCACTCCTCCCCTCGCCGCCGTGTGTTTGGGGGGTCTGTTTCTTCTTTTACACCTCTTCTGGTCAGTTTGTTCTGCTTTCCCTCCTTCGTTTGTCCACGTTTCTGTCTCTCTCGACGGCCCAGAATGCCTCACTTTGGGTTGTTCCTCCTTCCTTTTCTGGTGGAGAGAGATGGAAAGATGGAGAGAAAGGTAGCAGAGGGAGGAGGTCATACCCCCCCACACACACCTCCTCACTCCTCTGCAACCTTTCAGAAACTGATTGTTTCAGCCTTTATTTTTTATGTTTTCTAAAGTGTGTACTGTCACTAAGGCCCGTTTCTTACCATAATCAATCACAGACATTCCCTGGGGGGTGGGGGGTGGGGGGGTAATCCTGTTTGGAGAACGTGATATTTCCTTCCCCAAACTCCGGTAACACTGTTGTTTTTGATATTGAATGTATGCGTGGTGAAGCATCCGAACCGCAGCGTTGTAAGTCAGTGGAGGTCGAGTGAGTTTGTANAAAAACAACAGTGTTGTAAGTCAGTGGAGGTCGAGTGAGTTTGTACAGAGCCCTTTTTTTTTTTTTTTTTTTTTTTTTTTATTTGTCTGTTTTTGCTTTATTTCATCTGGACGCCAGATGAAAGCTTCTCGGAGAGCGTGGGATTGATGAGGTCAGGGGTTGAAATGAATATTAATATGTATATTGGCATGGTTTATGATCTCCCCGACCTCCGCCCGACCCCACAAACCCTGCTCTTCAACCCCAGCCGAGCATGCTGGGAAACTGACCTGCCAGCCTTTTAGAGAGCTGCTGGGGAGTTCTGACTGACAGTGTGGCGGGAGACGGGAAAAAACTAATATTTGATTGACTAAAAACTTTTTCGCCTGAACTTCCCCTTGTTTTTTGACCCGTAGACTACATCCACAATAATATGCTTTTGTGTTAAAACACATGACTGTTGCTACGTTTACACCTGGCGTCCACACTACTCTTTGGCTTCCCTAAAACGGAGAGCTTTGAAAACACTGCTGACCCCGTTAACGTTTGAAAACCCCGGGGTTGGGTTGTAGTCTTGACATGAGGAAACTGAGATAAGATTGGGTCTTATCGGTCACAAGGTGTCAATCCAAAAATTTATAGCTAATTCTACATACTTTTGTGATTTCATCCTTCATGTGTGGGTAACGTTGCTCTTTTGCCGTTGTCAGGCATCCTCCAGCGATGGATAATGCTCCTGGTACCGCCATATTTGCTTCACAGCACTTCCCAATCTGTTTTCTACCGCCTTGACAGCCTTATACTCACGTTATTTTCAGTAACAGTTCCACCTGGTTGTCGATCCAAGCAAAGAAATGGCTCGACAACCAGGTTGCCATCTCCATATTATTTACTGTAACTAAGCAACCAGCTGTACACAATCTGCTTCCTGTTTACATTGGCACACACTTGCCAAGTGTACGTAAATAGTCCTGTGATTCGCGTTTCCAGGCGTGATAGTATGAGGGGAGATTATTTCTAAAATGGTGCTAAAACCCTTGTGAGTACAGAGATCTTTTTCATTTTAAAAAGCTGTTTTAAATTAAAAACGTATTAGTGTGGATGTGGCCTTATGAAAAGACAATTTTAGTTTTCTTATTTTTGTGTTTAAATTCTTAATTTTTCCTTTTATGTGTGTGATTTTTGCCGAGCCTCCCGAGGGAGAGGAAACTTGTTACCGATGATTGTCAAAGAGTTTGCGCGTGATAAATGCACTGTGTTATTTCCTGCGGTATGATTACAATCGAACTACGTTTTTGTACGTATCAGAGAGAGACGAGAGGCAGTTTTATTTAAAAAAGCAACAAAAAAAGAGAAAAAATAGAAGCTAAAATCCAATTTATATCTCTGGTTATCACCCTTTTTTTTTTTTTTTTAGAAAAAAACGTCTGAAGGAAAGTCAAGAAATATCCAAAAGCGAGTTTCTGCCCGTGAGCTTAGGAACGTGTCGTGTGTGTGTGTGTGTTTGTGGAGTGTGTGTGAGGATTCAGCAGCAATGTTCTTTTGTTTTCAGCTCGTGTTTAAATTGTTTTCCCTCCAAATATTCGCAGCCATGCCAGTTAACAGAACAAGTTTCCTCGGGCTCTGCTGCCTGGATGCGTGCTCGCCTGGCATGGACAAAGGTGCTAATTCAGGCATTGGTACATTGCAAGGAATACAGCTCCGTGTGTGTAATGTGTAGGTGTGTGTTTGAGCGGCCACGCTGTTTTGTGTGTGTGTGCTGCAGCAGAGAGAGAGAGAGAGAGGCCAGACGGTGTGTTTTCACACACGCTTGGTCGATTCATTCACCCATCACTGCGGTGAGCACACACACTCACACACACGCAGGCTAATACGCATTTGGGCGCTGTCAGCCGCATCAGCTACAGTACACCAGAGCAGCATGGGAATTAAAGGAGAATTACACTGAAGCAGAGCTGAGAGGCTGTTTGTTGTTTGTCACATGTGAGCATTCACCTTAAATTTATTTTAATGAGGCCGCATCATGGGAAAGGTAAACTGTCGCTGCGCTGGCGGAAAGTTTTGTTGTCGCTTTGACAGTTAATTTCTCAGCTTTATGTCATGTGCGATACTCTGCATTATAAACAGAAAGCTGCTAAATAATGGAAATCACAGAAGAATGTCGGCATAGAAACAACCCTGAAAGCGAATATTGCAGTCATATGCGCCTTTGATACTTAAGTGGCTGAATGGTAGCTTTCAGAAACTATAACAAGAATACAGAGCGAGATCTTTTCGCTTTAGAAAAATTGACCTCCAAATTCCACAATGCAGCTGAATACAGTCATCAGCTAAACCCTGAAGAGGGCTTTTTGCTCTTGTTCAGTCTGAAGTTGAATACAGGGGCTCCAGGTGAAGTTTTTTATTTAGTGCCACTAATATTTTGCTCCTCGGCACCATTGTGGTGTTTTAAATGGATAGTCAGAACCTTGTTACACCAGATTACAGTCTCAGTTTTGACCCCAGTTTCAAGCTTTTAATCATAAAATCTCTCTCAGACAATCAATGTAAAGGCGCTCTTTCTTCTGGCAGACCTGACATATCTGTCTGTTTGGCACTGTGCAATAAAAGCAGCAGTGTGAATAGTAGGGAAGCAAAGCTAACCAGCTGTAAGTGCATGTACTGTGTTGTGTGTGTTGAGCAGATTACTGTGTGCTAGAGGTGCACGGAAATCACAGCTCAGTTCACACGCCTGTTTAGGAGTCACGGTTCGGTGCGAGTTCAGTACAGTGGAAAGAAACAAATGTGTAAAGATCCATTTCTCTTCATTTATGTTAATCAGACAGTATTGGACGTGTCAGAAAGACAAACTCCTCTTGCTGGGGACCGGAGTAACATTTTGCCCGTCTGCAACATCACTCAACTGTTTTCACCATAAAGATTTTCATACACTTATGTGTTACACTTTACGGACACTTTCCCAAAAGGCAGCAGGTCTCAAGAGGCTATAAAACTGAAAGCATCTCTTATGATGTGAAATTGAAAATACAAAATAAATAGAATAATAAAAATAAAACTTGTGCATTAGGAGGAGTGTAACAGTTATTTCTATCTGGGCTGTCGGCCAATCTAAATGCCAACTGCTCCAGTAATTGTTTTATCCTGTTCTGCTTTTGCATCTTAAGGAGCTGGAGTTATGGCTTGTTTTTTCACATCTGTTACCCCTTTTCCACCAAATTAGCTCTGGTTCTTGAACTGGTCCTGATCAGGACTCTCAGAGCCTTGGTGCTGTCTAGTGACCCAGCCTGCGCTTCCCCCATTTTTGAATGAAACCATTGTAATCAAGCGTCATCAGCAGAGGGCGTTCCACAATGCACAGTTGGAGTAAACAGTAGTAGCAAGATGGCAGATCTCACTGATCACCTGTGAGCTTTCGTTCCGTTATTACAGCCATTTGTTTTTGTCCAAAAATAAGCATGGACCAACTATTAATGACAAGAATACATAGAAGACTAGAACGTTCAAGACTCCATCTCGTCTTTCCAACCTGTAGAATATGACACGCCGATTAATAAACGATTAGAAAACCAACTTTTCGGGTCCTGAGCCAATTTATTTTTGGTTAAAAAGCTCAGAACGCTTCACTAATAGGCGCACAAACTAGAACGGCACCCATTCCATGTTGGTGATGCTGTCGAATTAGCGCTACATGTAGCATGTTGGACGTGTGGAGCAACTGCAACACATCATCCTTGTCTTATACACAACTCCCTCTCCGTTGCTGTTGTAGCTGCACGGGAACCCACAAGCCGGTCTTCAAGCTCCAACGTTTTATTTGCGCTCGCCAAAGTGTGACTGATTCACACTCCAGTCCTCTTGTTTCGCTAATCTCAGCACAAGTTGCCACCTGCGTACAGCTTAAAGTTATAGGATGAAACTCCTGCTCATGAAGTGTGTTTCAGCTTTATGTGCATTAATTGACATTGTGTTATCCGTGTGCGTCTGTAGGAACTGAACCATGACTTCTGTACCGTGATGGTTTGGCACGAATACACAAACCATTACAGCCATTACTATGTGCAGTGCATTCGTTATCTTAGAATATATCTTAGAATTTAACACAGAGAGTAGGGTAAAACTTTCTCCGTGTATCCCACATAATTGGTGGCAGATTCAAACAAATTTCAAATCCTTTTTTTAGGTGTCGGGGCTGCATTAGACTGCTTTGTGTTAATTACATCCAGGCCACAAAAGGCAATTTATTTCCTCACAACAAAGTGAAATAACTTCCTGTTTGTGTGCACTTGTTCTGTCAAAGTGTGGACAAGTTGAGACTGAGACCAGAGCAGATGATGACCATTGTGAAATCTCCTAACTTGTCAGATCAGGTCCCTCCTGCATGAGGGATTATCTAATTATCTCTCTAATTTTATAATGCTGGAACTCAATTTTATGTGCTCAGCAGGTCTTTAAATATATTACTGATGGTGCTGAGTCACTATTGGCTACGTCACAGCAACAGATAAGTTAGTTTCTCATAGTAATCCAGCGTAATTTAAATGACCATAAATTAAGAAGCTCTGTTTCCGTTTAAGCAAGTATATTAAAAATGGATTTATCTCCC
>NC_065510.1:5688041-5840541 GCF_006386435.1 Epinephelus moara | reverse complement strand
TGATAGCCGATGGATTCTGAGATTGACCTATTTGGATGAATTAAAGTCGCATAATTAAAGCGGCATCTTATCGGTGGAAATGTTCGTATCAGGCCGATGCTGATAATTTATCTTAAAGCCTTTATCTGCTAATACCGACAAAGTGCCGATATTATCATGCATCCCTAATCACTAGTTGCGTATTCAGTTGAATCATAACGTTCTTGAGTTTGTAGAATATTCAAGAAGCCCTGAGAGTTAAAACTAGAGCTGAAAGGATTAGTTGATCGATAGAAAATTAGCCAGATTTTGATAACTGATTACTTTTGGTTCCAAATGTACATTTTCCCTTTGTTTTAGTCTTATAGAATAATAATTTGACCATCATGAAGGAAACTGTAGTGGACATTTCCCACAATTTATAGACAAATTTTCAAGGTCATAAAAACAATCAGTAGAATAATTGATAAGGAAAATATTCGGCAACCTTACTCCCCTCTTTAGATTTATCTCACAATCCAGGGTGTGGAAGCCAAAGGTAGGGAACCACTGTAGTAGCAGTATAAGACCCCAGTTTTGTTTTTACAGTCTAAACGTGGGCTGGAAGTTGTCATTTTGAGAAGTATTTTTTTGTCACTGTGCAAGATCTTGAAAAGAAAAGAATGTAGATGTTGTTATTATTGAGGGTTATGGCAGATTCAACAAGCTTTTTGTCCAAGTTTCCGCTGTGTGTTGGTGCTTGGCCTGTTCTCCTGGGGCCTCAGGATGTGGACTGGGCACACAGGGCTTTCAACTGGTTTTCACATCCAGAGTTTTTAAGAGGAACTTTAGGGAAATTCGGCATTCTTCCAACGAGCACAGCAAAAGGGATATTTTCTTTAATATCTGCCCGTGCCTGTTTTATTTCCTCTTTGATTTGTAGGAAAAATAAAGAGCTGGTAGCCAAGTGCTACTGAGAGAAGAAAGCAAAGCAGAGAATGGTTTTCATAAAGAAGTTTTTAACACTCTTCTGCCCTACAAAGAGCAAAAACAGAAACATGAAACTGAACTGTAAAACTTTGTCAGCCCAGAATCATAGGCTTTATATCATAGATGTTGTTTTATTATGAAATCTAAAACCTACCTGTGACCTTTGACCTTTTAGAGGTCATCACAGGTTGCAGCTTTTTGCCTCTTTGTAAGGCAGCTATGCCTGAGCACAGTTTTACGACTAAAGGTTGAGCGGGGCCAGAGCAGACGTTTTTTGAAAGCGATGCGAGTTCAGTCGCGCTTTTAGAAGAGCTTTGTACACATTTCAATTTTTTTTTCTTTTCGTTTTACAATTTATTTTGCTGTTGTGTTTGTTTTCTACATTTGAGCTAGTGTACTGTAGTCCTTAAAAGTTATTTTAAGACAGATGCTACTAATCATTCAACATTAACACCTGTACGTAGAGTTGCCAAGTTGTGTAAAAAAAAAAATTACAAAAAGAGAAAGTGGAGACATGGTTAGCTGTAAAATAGTTTAGAGAAAGAGAACCACATATTTTTGCATTGCGATTGTTGTATGACTGAGGTGCTGCGGACGGGAGGGACGAGGTTTTAATGCTGGACCAGATGTTTGGTTTTTACTGTACTGCAGCTGTTGTCGGGGCGGGATCGAGACTGCAGAAAGCAGACGGACGAACAGACTGATGGATGGATGGA
Organism: Epinephelus moara; assembly: GCF_006386435.1. Lineage (NCBI taxonomy): Eukaryota > Metazoa > Chordata > Actinopteri > Perciformes > Serranidae > Epinephelus > Epinephelus moara. Next base: position 5,838,877 of record NC_065510.1, on the reverse strand, counting down.
CGTAAAGTCAAGGTAAATAAAACACTGCCGGGCTCACATCATTTAAGGCTAAAAGTCTGAATGTCTGTTAAAAAAAATCTCTTCATGGATAAAATCCTACTCTCCATTGTCTTGTAACGATAAACACACTTCTTAGCATAAACTTCCATTAGGTATCGACCCAAAGTAAGTTTACTTGACCTGGTTCTTGAACCAGCTTTTCTACAAAGAATAAGCTACTGCTGCTTGAATGTTTCTTATTGTTCAGACGCCACCTGGTGGTTAAATACAGCTACCACAGCGCAGAGATGGGGGGGGCTCAGCAGCTGTAGTAACTGCCAATGCCACCAGAGGGTGATATCCCAAGAGGCAGTGATCCTACACAAGCTACGATTGTAACGACAGAGTCTCGATCACTGTATTCATCCGAGCACCTTAACAGCAGACCGCCGGAGGCTTCTGCTGCTCATTTTACAAATCCGACACAAGACGCAAATCCGCCAAAATGTCCACCGTGGCACGTGGGCTAAAGATGCCAAATAAAGGTGTCGGTAGATTGAAAGTTGCTGACATGACTTCCAAAACAAAAGAGCACGGCAGCTGTTTTTGTGCATCGACTTGTCCATCCACCGTCTGTCTTTCTCTCTGATCTCCGTCCCGGCCGCCGATCCACAGAGAGGAGCTAAAGTGACAAGGAGAGAGCGGAATAGTCTTTAAAAAAAAAAAAGCACCTTTGGGCAAGCGCTCAACTGTCCCGGAGAGCCAAAGCCCTCTGCACCTTTCTGAGCACGCTCACTCTGTCACTTCCTGTCTGTGGTTTGGATGCTGGTGCGTTTGGGGGGGAGGGTGGGAATCGAGATGTAATGTGAGGGTTCTTTTTGTAAGTTCCTTATTTTTGTTGTTTTTATCTTTTTGTACTATATTCCCTTTTTTATTTTGTATGTTTTCTCTTCTCTCTCTTTATGACATTTGTTGTTTACTGTAAAAATGATGATGACGATGATGTGCCCAATCGACCTGTCTCCCTCCAGGTGGGAAGTGGGAGCATAGACTGTGCAAACTCTCCTCTGCATGGGGGTGGTGGAGGGGGGGTTAAATAGGGGGGAGGGGGAGAGTTCAAGTGGGTGAGGGGGTACCAGTAAAGGGGTTGAAGGTTGGATTTGATTCGGACAGAGTTCCTACACAGATCTGGAAACTGAATTTTGATCATTTCTAGCTCCTTTTTAAAAAGAAACCTTGAGAGATCAGGAAGGTATGATCACCGAGCAAGCATTTGATGCTCTATTGGTTTAGTGTCGACTCAAACAAGCACAAAACCTTCAATGTGACAGTAAGCCACAGTCAAAATTCTCTTCATTAACAGCTTTCGTCTTAACGCTTGATTTTAAAATCAATGAAGGAAGCAACAACAGACAACTTAGATTAGGGCTGGGTATCGGTACTAGATACCTTTCAGGTACCGACCCGTACCAAGTAGTATCGAAACTTCTCCAGTCAAACACCTGCATTCGATGCTTTTTGTACCCAAAAAAAAAAAAAGTATTTCTATGGTTTTGCCTTCAGCTAGTCACTGCAAGTGTTCTTCAATGTAATGCAACGAGTGACCACAGTGGCCTACTGCCGCAGCAGCCACAACCAATGCAGTCTGTGGTACAGTGAAGTCAAGCGCGGTCCATCTGGCGGTTCAGTGTGCCAAGATGTCAGCAAGATGTTCTTAGGTATGGCTGCACTACACGCCACTCAAGCCACATGATGGGTATCGAATGAAGTAGCAAACAAAAGGTATCAAGGAAGTACTTTATTGGTATCTGTGTCACTTTAAGCGTACTGGTATCGGTACTTGTATCTAGGGCTGTACCCGACTCAGAAGTATATCAGTCACGTCAGATTTGGGTGATCAGTACGAATGTTTGACTATACCTTCATTTTTTACCATGTAGAGTTTGAGATTTTGTTTGGGCATTAGCAGGATGTCCAGTGTGGCAATGACACTCAAGTTATCAAACTACCCTAACGACAGATAAGAAGTGTGCAACATTAGGTATCAAACAAAACCAGACTGTATCTTATTAAGTTGCTGTGAGCTGTAAATTCACCCCTTCTAAGCAGAAGGCAGAAGATAACATTATCTCTGAGCCAGACCAGTCAAAGCCTCTCCTTCGCCAGGTAACTGCCTCTGTGTCTGCAGCTGCCTGAACCAAAGAAGAGCAGCATCAAAGCTCACTCTGCAGCTAAATCAGAATCTTGAAGGAATCTCTGTCGATTGAAGGGTCTCTCTGATGACTCCTATCTCTGACTATTATGGGGCAGCCCTAAACAATACCCAGCCCTAACTTCGATGTCCTTTCAACTATCAAATCTGTCAAATGCTTGTGGGGTTCGATTTGCAATGTCATAGTAATCATTTGGAAAAATATCTGATCTGGTTCTTGGTCTTGTTGCTCTTTTTAAACAAATGTTAAAGGAAAAATCCACCCTCAAACACTGATGTGAGAAACCACACATTCTGGTGTATTCAACAGTGAACACTGAGTTCTGGTGTCTCTCCATTAAAGCTGCTTTAGCTTAGTTTTTGGTGCACATCCAATACATGGCATTGCATTTCTGGCCACCTGATGAAAGTCCAATATTCACTTTCTCTTTTTAGCTCTGATTTTGGTCTCTGCCAACTCCTGGGGGAAATATCTGGCACCAGCTAGTTGCTAATTTTGTGATGCAAGCGGCCAAGGAATGTGAACACAACAATAACAAAAAAAAGGAAATTTCAGTGCTTGATACCAGATTAACTTTTGGAAACAAAGGGTGGATTTTTCCTGTGTAGGGACCCTGCTGGAAACCTGGAGGAATGTCAGGAGTTGTGTCGTCAAGTGTGCAAAAACTGGCTAAACTTGAGAACAGAGGAGCGAGGGGAAGTGGATGCGAGACTCTTTCTGAATCAAGATCGTGATCCTGAGGTGAATCCTCATTGTTAATCTCTCCCTCTCCATCCCTTCCTCTCCGCTCAGCCGCCTTCCTCCTCATCTTCCTCGGACGCCGCGGCCTGACCTCATCGACCCCTTGCCCCGACCTTTTCCCCCTCGCGCTCCTCAAGCGCCGCGCGTCTCTTTTCCTGCTGTCTGCAGGTCTGTAGTCTTCTATCCAGAAACATCTACTTCGCTCTTTCCCAAATCCCCACACACCAGAGACAACTCACATACTCACAAATATATATATATATACTGTACATGTATAAATGAATACAAAACGGGCAAACCTCTGAGATACAGAAGCTTGCACACACACCTGCGGACTGGCAGGGCGTGTGTGTGCGTCTTCGTGTCACTGATGCAGTTTTAAAAAAAAGTACCAGTTTACCTCGGGAGCTCTCAGCCATAGCAGACCTTAATGCCCACAGATATCTCAGCGCTGCGAGCAGCTTCTGAACTGCTGTGGCTGCCGTTACAAAGCAGGTACATACTTTTTTGTTTTTCAGGAACAAACCCAAGAGCCTCAGCAGAGCGCTCTCGGACCATTTGAATGCATACAGCGCAGGGTTTTTACAGAAACGGGACACAAGCCGAGAGTCCACGTCAACACAGTCTTACCTCAGAATTATACTACAGAACGGGGGGGTGGGGCTTACATATGAGATCATAGCAACCGTGAATGACTATTTTTTATTCCTTCTCTTCCTTGTCTCTGGTGTCGTTGGGGGAAAATACTCTGCAGAACTCTTTCTTTTTCTCATTTTTTCCACTATAAATATATAAATATATAAACTGTACATTATGACATAGAAGCACTATCGAAGTTTGATTGTTAGATGTGCACTCGCAGCATGAGGTATTATTCTTTATTATTCTTCATAACCCAGAAAAATGAAAAAGTGAAATAACAGCTTTTGGAGGTAAACAAAAAAAGGATAAAAAAAAACATAAACAATGCAGTAGCGTCTACAGATGTCAAAGAAAATACCCGACCTCACCCCGACACACACACACACACACACACACACACACACACACAAACACACCCCAGACCCTGACCCTAAACCTGCCGTGTTACCCCGCCCTGCCCCGCCCGCCCCATCCAACCAGTCGCCCCGATGCCCCCTCGCGCCACCCCGCGCCCCCTGCTCCGCCCCGTGTACATGCCAGTGTTTCCCCCATGTGTTCCAAGTGCCAATAACTTTGTGAATTCCTAACTGTGACCCAGTAATAAAGATAATTGCACATTAACTACTGTAAAGAGAAAAAGAAACCAGACTGATTAAAAATGAGGAAAAATCTGAATATCTTAATAAAAGGTTTTTAACAAACAGGACTGACCTTACTGCTGTGTTGAGTCTTTATTTGCTTGTATCCAAAGTGCCCTCCAGTGTGAGCGGATCATGTTTTATCTGGTATATTTGTTCCATTTAAAAGCTCCAGTGTGCAGGATTTAGGGAAGTATATGGGCAGAAATTTGGATATAATGGGTATGTTTGCTTTGCATATTTGTTTCCCTTAGAAAGAGCAGTTTATATCTCCATAGTGAGCAGGTCTTCATTCCCAGAGGCCACCGTTTCTACAGTAGCCCAGAACAGACAAACCAAATACTAGCTCTAGATTGGGCCATTCGCGTTTTCGCGTCAGCCATTGTAATGCACAGCCCCTCAGCAACAAACAGTGTCAGAAAAACACCAATTTGTTTAACGTTAAATGGCTTTATTTGGTGTGTTGCCAGTTTAAATCACCTGGTCCTTTTATTTTGAAGAGGAACAGACTGAGTTCGAAGTGAGTTGCTGCCCCAAGCAAAGGAGTTCAAGTATCTTGGGGTCTTGTTCACGATTGAGGGTAGAATGGAGCATGAGATGGATTGGCAGTTTGGTGCGGCCCCTGCAGTGATGTGGGCACTGTGTCAGACTGCCGTGGTGAAGACGGAACTGAGCCGGAAGGCAAAGGTTTTGATTTACTGGTCCATCTACGCCCCAACCCTCACCTATGCTCATGAGCTCTGGGTAGTGAGGTTGCTGATAGAAGCAGACAAAATGAGTTTCCTCTGAAGGGTGGCTAGGCTCAGCCTTAGAGATAGAGTAAGGAGCTCAGGGTAGAGCCACTGTTCCTTCATGTCAAAAGGGGTCCGAGGAGGTGGTTCTGGCATCTGATCAGGATGCCTCCTGGGCAAGTCCAACTGGTAGGAGGCCCAGGGGCAGACCCAGAACACGCTGGTGAGATTACATATCTCATCTGGCCTGGGAACACCTCGGGGTCCCCCAGGAGGAGCTGCAAAGTGTTGCTGGGGAGAGGGACGTCTGGAATACCTTGCTGAGCCTGCTGCCCCCGCGACTTGGATTTGGATAAGTGGTTGAAAATGGCTGGATGTATGGAGGAACCTGAAGAGCTCTGTGGATAATTCATCTCCCATTAAAAACCTCCTCAACAACAAGCACTTAAGGAATTACAATTATTATTATTTTAAGTTTCAGGTGGTTGCAGTCCTCACCACTAGATGCCACTGAATCCCCCTAAATCTTACACCCTGGACCTTTAATATCATTGAAGTGGGAATATGTAAACTGAGCCAAACAGCGGACACTGCGGTGGCAGAGAAACGTTGAATTTCCCTTTACTTTCCTAAGATGCTCGAGTCAGAAGTTTTAAAGACCTAACATCACATGTCTTGTCATCAGATATGATTCTTTTTCTGCTTTCTGCACAAGTAGAAAAGGGTCAGAAAACTTACTTGGTGATATAAGTTTGACAGCAATATCTAATGTCTGCTGATATTAATCACCCTTATGTACTGATATACACAACTAAAGAAACTGTTTTGTTCCTTATGACTTTAACTTTTTTATTCCCAGAGAAACACGTGTCTTAGTAAAGTCAAACAGTCTCACTTTAAAGGACCCTCATGGGAGTTTTGCAGTTTTTTCGAAGAGATTTACATCTGGAAACATCCACTCAAGAATTTATTCATCTTTTCAGGTAAGTATGAGATTAATTATCAAGTTAAGGTACGGCACAGGTAAGAACGCGTGGGTTGTCTGCGGGTGTTTCGGCTTCCATGCAGACATGCAAGTTAGGTTAATAGCTGACTCTAAATTGCCTGTAGGTGTGAATGTGAGCGTTAGTGGTCTGGTGACCTGCCCAGGGTGTATCCCGCCTCTCCAGCCCCCCCGTGACCCCCAACAGGATAAGCAATTACAGAAAATGATTGAATTAATAAAATACAAGTGGTTGCACTACTGAGATAAGTAACAATTTAATAGTTACACAGGCCCTGAGGTTGGTGTAAATCATAAACTGTCACAGAATTATACTCACTGATTGTAAAACAGCAGTTTTTCTGCACCACAGCATCATTTCATTAACCACGTGCCATTTTACAACAGTAGAGATCTAAATTATTGATATATTTCAATATTGATCCAGCTCACTACGACGTACTGCGATGCCAAGTGGCTCAAGCCAGCCAGACAGCTGATGCTCAGGGTAGCCATGACAATGGAGCTCTGTCTTTGACTGATGATTGGCCGCTTGCCGAAGTTATGACTTTACGTCCAAACCAGTCAAGTAGTTGTGATGCAGCTAACTGTCATAGCTGATTTAGTTTGAAACTAACCAGAAGTTATTGAGTCTCTGGTGTCGGCTTTACACCCAAGGTTAGGAGAGAACTTCCACATGGTGCAACCCAGTGCTGAAATGCAGAATCATCACGTACTATTCTGAGAGCAGAGCCGTAGTGTGACATGCTTTAAAAAGACTCGTGGGTGACAGTACTGTCCAGTGGCTGATATTTAAACTCAAAAGGAAGTGGTATAGTAGTGTCATCTTTAAGCATTGAAACATCGCTATACACTGTTCAGAGGTAGCTGCAGAGCGGCACTGTGTTCTGGAAAAGCAACTGTACAGCCATCCTGTTGGGGTCGGGATGTGTAGATAGTTAAATCATTCCACAACCTGAAACCATGGAGAACCATCCGGAAACATGGACGATTACAAAGCAGCAGCCAACAATGTTATTAATTGCAATGTACATTTAAAAGGAGCTGATGTGATCATATTTCACTGGAGCTATATGTTGTACAATGACTGACATTAAAGGGTAACTTCAGTGTTTTTCAACCTGGGCACTATTTTACCATGTTTTTGTGTCTAAGTGACTAATGTGAGCAAAACTTTTTTAAACTGGTCCAGTATTGAGTGAGAGCACTGCAGTCACCAGCTGCGAAACAGGTTTTAATGTAACTATTTGGGGCATTTGTTCACCATCAGTTTACGTCCACTCAAAGTGTTTGTTTTTGCCACCGACAAGCTCAGATTGTTATTGTAAGTGTCTGACAACACTAGAAATAGACCTCTTTCTTTAAAGAGTAAGATCCTGTTTGTTAAACCAGAAACAGCCCCCGAATCGCCATCACCAAATCCACCAGACTCCATTCGAATTAACAGTACTTTTATCATCATAAAAGACACTTAATTTAAAGTCAACAGAAACCAAATAAAACTCACAAAAAACATCTTGGTTTATCTGTCCACTGTTCCAAAAACCACTAACTCTGGTGGTTGAAATAAACCCTTCATTCACCCAGTTAAGTGTGAAAATATGCTGAATCTATACAGGCTAAAATGACTGTTTATTTAAGTGTAGTCTGGTAAATTTGATAATGGTGATCTCAGAGTGGTTTGTGGTTACACAAAAAGGATCTTACTCTTTAACATAAAGGGCTATCTTTCTAGAGATACTTCCCGTAATGAAAGACACAGAATAATAATCAGAGCCTGTCAGTGGCAAAAACAAACACTTTTAGTGGACGCAAACTGACGGTGCATAAATGCCCCAAGTGGTTACACTGCAGCCTGTTTCACAGCTGGTGACTGCAGCGCTCTCACCCAGTACTGGAGCAGTTTCAAAAACTGTAGTCTCCATTAGTCACTGAGGCTGCTTTCAGGCCTAGAGTTGTCTTGCTTTGGTCTGAATCAGGGACTAATTTTGTTCCAAAGTTGTATAATTGCCTAGAGTTGGTTTGTGTTCTCACGGCAGCATTTACAAGCGGACCAGATCAAATGCCTTGTGTGAGAAAGCTGCTCTTGATTGATTAGAATTTCCATGTGGGAAAAATCCAGGAAGTAAACAAAACGTTGAAGAAGAGTACACNAGAGTTCGTTTGTAACCGGACTGAGACCACCTCTTCAAGAAGGTCTCGGTCCGGTTGGTGCGCACCTGAGTGTGATTGCTGTGTTCACACCTGCCTTAAGGAACCGCAGTGAGGGGGCAAACGAACTTAAGTTCGATTGAACTGAACCAAACAGAGCAGGTGTGAAAGCACCATCAGACAAAGAAACATGGAAAATAAGGTACAGGTTGAAAAATACTGAAGTTACCTTTGATTAAAATAAAACTTCACAGTGTCACAGAGCTGCAGCTAGGAAAAGAGTATCCTATCACATTTCTAAAAAGACCACATACTTCTCCAAATTGCTTGTTTTGTCCAACCAACAGTTCAAAACCAAAAGATATTCAATTTATAGGATATAAAACAGAGAACCACAACATTTGAGAAGCTTGAGCAGGCAGCTGACTTGATAAATAACTTTAACAGTTAAGCAATTATCAAAAATGTTGACAAATAAGTTTCTGTACATCAATAAATACTTGTATACAAAGCCCTACATGGGCTGGGACTGAGCTATGTTGCTAACTCCCTGTTAACTATTTGCCTCTAAGAACACTGTGATCACCTGCTGCTGGTTTATTGGAGGTTCCCAGCAACAGCCGGAAGACGATCAGGGATGCAGCCTTTGTCAGTGACGCCCCAAAGCTATGGAACACAAACTCCCTCATAAAATGTATCTGTTCACTTTAGCCTTTAACTAGCTCTGACTTTCCTGATACAGGTCTGAAACTCTTTCAATTTACACTTCATGCTGCTGCAACTCTTTTAAAATCTTGATTTTATGATTTATAGTTTTTTAGTTTTAATTCATGTTTTAAAGAGTTTTAAATGTACTTTCATATTAAATTGTTTTGTCTGTTTTATGTCCATTGTCTATTTTTCATGTGATGCACTCAGTGTTTATACCGCCCTTACTGTAAAGCACTTTGTGCTGCGTTTCTTGTATAGAAGGTGCTATATAGAGATTATCATCATTATTAATCAGTCAATAAATGTTTATCATTTTTGCCTTAAAGTGAAAAACACCATTTGATGTGAGATGTTTTACATTGTGGACTCTACAGTAGGAATTTGAGCTAATGAGATACATCTCTGAAGATTTCCATATTGTCCAGTGTTTCCATTGAAGTCGTTTACAACTTATTAAAAAATAAAATGTTTATACCCATGATATTCTATATAAAACTGCAGAAAGTCTCAGATCAGTCTTGTAGAACCTGTTATATAACTGGCTAACAGTGTGAGGAGCAGTGTTGATATTACGATGAGCTCATCACTGACCGGCTGATGTATCAGTGTGATGCTGTCAGCGCTGGTCTCTCACTCCTGCAGAGTTTCGCAGCACGTCTGCTTCACGTGTGAATGTGTCGCTCTCCTGACTGCTGCCTGCGGATTTTCAGAGCTACTCGCACTTCATGCAGCCGCCGGGGACTCGGGCTCTGCTCATTACAGCCAAAGTAAATGTAATTTCACATGACGGCTCGGCTCTCAGGATAGGATGTGATGATGTTTCCATTTTGAAGAGTGCCTCTCAATTAAAAGTCGCTCCTGTAACATCTGCAGCTCGCTGGAAGCTTTTATCTAAAGTACAAATCACAGAGGGAGCAGGATAAAATACTGTATTCATTCAGACACACAGCACAAGTCTAAACATAGATTTATTAATGTTTAAAAACCTCTTAAACAAGTCTTTAAATTTAAATAATGGGAGGAACACTCATGATTAAGAAACCACCACCGCATTTTAGTCGCTTCATGTTGAACAAGTTTAATGAAACTTAAAACCCTACTGAGCAATTTCAGAAATCTCCGGATGCCAGTAAGAAAACAATCATACTCAGTTCAGTTGTCAAAGCGGCGACAGCTGCCACGAAACATTTATTCTTCATGTAGTGTGTGTGAAAGTCAGTACTTAAAAAAATCTACTATAGCAGAGCAGTGATTGAGAAGTAATGTTAAGCCACAGTTTCCCTTTTTTTAAGTGGAGGCATTAAATCTGCAGACACATGGGCTGTTTGACAGGAAAGGGCACGATGGCAGTCAGTACTATGTGAACTTTTGTACATTCAAATCCTCCAAAAATCCACCTCTTCACTGTTTCACCTACAAAACAGACTGTTATGATCAATTTTAGTTGCCTTCAAAAGACAAACTTCTCAGCCAAAAAAGATGTTCAGCTTCATCAGCACTTTTTAAGCCAGAGGTCCGTCCCCCAAATCAAACTTCCAACAAGGTTTGTTTAATAACAAAAAAAGTCAACAACCAACACAAAAATTATTTTAAGGCTTCGACCCTTTTTTTGGAAAGTAGCAAGTCAAGATAAAGATAAAGGCAAGTGAGGATGAGTCATATGTTTTGAATAATGTACCAAAAAGTGTTGATACCTTCAGAAATCTATGTACGCAAACTAATATTATGTGTGCTTTTAATGCATGCAACCATATTAATTTTAACATGCTGCATCAGAGCTCGTTTACAGGTTGATCTGGCGGTTACACGAGGCCTGGAAAGAGTTTGAAATTTGCTTAATAACAGTGACTAACGTAATTTGTGTGATATCACAAAGTGGCTTTTTAAATTAGATTACAGTTTTGTAACAACTGTCAATGCCTTGATGCAGTTAAATCAGCAGATGTGTGCGCAGTTCCATTTTGGGGAAAACAAAGACTAGAAAGCCTCAAATTAGTTTTTCTTTAGACCCAGATCTGGAAACATTTAAACAAAACAACAAAAAAATACTAAGAGACTGTTCGTTATTTATGAGGGGGGAGGGCGTGGTGCAAGGCATGTCAAATCATTCTTTAAGCACTGGGGAGCGACTTTTTTTTTAAAAGGAAACATGCCTTCCAAACCTGAAGGCATGTTTTCTTTAAAGGTTGAAAGAAAACATGTGAAGACAATCAGCCTTTGTTTCAAGGGCATGTTAACTTTTACGGAAACCGCCAAATTTTCACCACTTACCACGGCCTGAAACTGTAAAAACAAAAATTGTCATTGGATTTTTGACTTTCTGGAGGTCCTTTTACACATTATGTGCGACAAAAGCTTCTTTCAGAAAAAAAAAACGTAACCAATTCTGATTTTAAAATAGTGATATTTCATCAAAATCACTTTAATCTACGTGTCTCATGTCAAATTTGGCCAAAAATAAACCGTTTTTGAGACGAAATACAAGCCTTTTTCTTAAACTCCAGCTCAAGGAAAAATATTTGTAGCTTCAGGGAGAGTCAAAGTTAAAGCAAAACAAACAAAAAAAAAAAGCATAAGTCGTCACACTCCAGCCACCTGATAAATAAAGAACAGTCTCTAAGAATCACTACAGTACTCTCCCATACAGATCTGATGTTACAGTATAATGCAGTAAAAGTAGATGTAGTCAAATCCAAACAGAAAAGCACGTGCCTCAACCCCCAAATGATCATTTGTATAGAAGTTATAACACACTCCATGTTATGTTGAATCCATGAAGAAAACTTTGTTCTTCTTGTATGCATCTGGTGAACAAAGAATCCAAGAGCCACATTAAACAACAGCAAAACATCTGTTTACAAACTCCCCCGTTCCAGCAAGGTAAAATTACTCGGTTACTTGGATTACTGTTGCTGGGATGCAGTCAGGGTCTTGATCAACCCCGGGTGGGTCACCTGGGTGAGAGGGTCTGATGTTGAAAGACCCAAAGCCCCCTATGACCCGAGGAACATCACTGATGATACATCCCAGTGCATCCTGGATATGTATCTTGAAACTGTTTTTGTCAACAGAGCCTGGTTTTGAAGAGGGCATGGATAAGTTACACTTTTAGTTCTCGAGTTTAAATGCTAAGCAAAAATGCATGTGTTTGGGAAGTACTGTGTGTACGACTGGATACATGAGGCTTAGATTACACTGCAAAAGTTGTGTCAGAGTTTGAAAATGGATGTTATGATGTAGTTTTGCTGTTGTAAAACGTGGACTCCCAAGACTTTGATTCTTCATTTCTTCACAATTCAACTGAAGACAAAGTAATAATACAGTAATAAATACAAATGATCATTTGGGGTGTGAAATATTTCTTTAACTTGACAGAAAACACACAGTGTATATTAGAAATCCTTCTGTTTCAAGATGCTTTACCTGTACAATGCTCTGTTCTGCATGCAGAGGTCTTGCAGTGACTCATGAGTGGAGTGGAAACCACATGACTGCTTCATTTACCCTTGCAGCCATTTTCCAAGTATTCGGCTAATTTTCCCCACTGATGCGTTTAAGGAATGAAGGCTTGAATATGTAAAAGCACATTAAAATCACACAGGAGCGACTGAGAGAATGAGTTTTAGAAGAGCTGTGGAAGTGATGGAAAACATCCCTGAACCCCACCTGCATTAAATCCTGGGCATGTGACCTCTGACTCCTTTAGTGGAAACAAGTGGAAATGTCTCAGGAGAAATTTCATGTAACTCCATACTTGATCATTTTCTCTCACTGTGTGACAAAAGCGAATGAAATAAAATCTGGATTACACAGGATTGAAAATAAAATTGATTCTGCATAAAGCCTTTGTACAGGAATTATGTCCATTTACACAATAATTCGAAGCATTGTGGTTTATATTTATACAGCGCAGCAACACACCCTTGCGTGGGTAGTGTTACCTGACATGACACAAAGAAACAACATGACCCACAGCCTCCAGCAGAGGGAGCTGTAAGCCTAAATCTGGGCTGCGTGCGGAGACATCCTGCCCAGCAACTGTTCCTCCTCTCATTAGCTAAAGCTTTTCAATAAAACAGGCAAACCCATTCGCTCTGAGCCAAGGTTGTCTCTCATCGCCCAGTGAGTGTAACAAAGCCTCAGCCAATCGTGTGCTGTACAGCCTGCAGGGGCGCGAAGGCGGCTGGCTGCAGACCTGACTTCACCTCACCGAGATGCATCTCAATCAGGGAGGAAAATGAACCACATTTGTCCGCTGGCCAGAGCGCCAGGAATCTGACAAAGTGTCCAGCGGAGCGAAACCAGCATCTCGTATCAGGGACGGGCAGCCTCACGCCTACTCATACTATCACTCTACATGTTGTTTTGACCATAAACACGGCAGCAGCTGATTTCAGACATGACTAACTCTTCCCTCCCAGCTGAAATGTGTTCATCACTGAAATCAGCTGCTGTCATGTTGGACTGGAAGGAAAACCTGCAACTGTAACTGCCCATTCTCCTGATTCATCTGATGACTGGTACTCTGTGGTGATTTCCCGCCCTGATTCACATGTAGGCACATAAACATACTGCACATTTCACGGTTATAAAAATATATTTAAGGCAACACTGAAAAACCCGCCCCGGTCTCCTCCCTCCCACCCTGCTCCTGTCTGCGTCAAACACAAACTGCTTCTTTGTTGGTTTAACTGTTAATGAATTCATATTAATCAGTGCCCCAAAAAAAACTTTTCTGGCTGCTAACTCCTGCCAAATGAAATGAATATGTCACAATCGCTTTTCTCTGTCACATTTGGTTCATAAAAAACAGCCGTTCCTTTCAGCACTTTTAAAACTAAAACATTTTAAAACTACGTACTGACAAAATAAAGTTTGTTCACCGTAACTCAAAAGATATCAAAGATCATCAAACAAGATTTTGTACTTTTGAAAACACCTAAACTTAAGTGTTAAAATGCCTGCTAAGTATACATTTAAAATCACATGTACTTGATAATTGATTTGCGAAACGTTCTGCAGATTTGTGTTTGTAACCTGACAGCAGCAGCCTCCTGCCCTGACCCTCCCATTAAGTACCATCATTTCCAACAATAACTGAAATGCACCAATGTGAAGTACATTAACACCACCGGGGGCTCCCCTGTGTTCAACTCCCCTGCTCAAGTTATTATTTTTTTTCTACTAGAAGCATTAAAAGCAGAGAGAAGCAGGACGGTATCCTAACTTCTCTCTGCAGGTCACCAGTTTCTCCTCCGTTTGAAGGAAGGGAAGGGACGGGAGGGAGAGGAGCAGGAGACATGTCCTTCTTCCTGTGTCTGTCCATCTGTCCATCCGTCTGTCCGCCCTAACAGAGAGGAGGTGGTGAACGCAGTCGAGAGGTTGGAGGTCACTGGCATCAGAGGGCAAAGAAGAGGATGAGGACCACGATCATGATGGCGACCAGCACGCCAATTGCACACCACTGTCTCCGACCTGAAGAACACAGGAGGGGAGATCTTTAGATGAAATACACTCAGGCTGAGAGATGTTGGTGAAGATTCTCAGTCATCCAGGTCATGGTAATGTTTAATGCTGTATCATACAGCCTCTTGTATGAGAGGTAAAATGTCTTCATGAAACTCAAGCAAGTCAACTAGCACTTAAAACTCAGGCTGAGACTAATGACTATTTCCATTAGCCCCTTCTACACTTCCTGTTCAAGGTGGGATTTTGTACCATTATTTTGCCTTGCTGTTCGTCATTAAAGGTACGATAAAACAAACACCGGTTATAACAGCGCTGAAACAGAAGTCTGCGTAAAAGGAATAGCTGGCAAGACGGGACCATGAACAGGAGAGGTGTGACCTGTTTTTACAACTTAGATGTGTGCAACCCGCCTTTGGGAGATTTAAAATGCAGCTAATCGCAGTTAGCAGCTAACTCGAAGAAGAGGAACAGCAGCTGAAAATGAATGCAAGTTTGGAAAACAATGAGGTCCGGGTGCTCCTTACCCTCAGAGCAGAGGACGAGATCGACCACCAAATAACAGGGACGTAAATGATTGTTATTGCCATGTTATGCCAATGTTATTGCTCATTAAGTGCTGCAGACAAGGTTTTATGTCACACTGGATGCTGACGCAATTGTGTTACATGTCAGGCCCGCTTTGGCTTGATGGCCGTTGTGCCGTTCTTGTTTGGTTCTGTGTAAAAAAGCAAAGCGGCGTAAAGAAAGGAATTTGTGGCGGCCATATTACGCAATCTCCCTATAAAAAAGGCTATTAATATGTTGATTGTTGCTGTGCAACAATAGACTTTTTTTAAAACTACTGTAACATTGTTACAGTAGTTTGATATTTTGGGTAATATACTTATTTGCTTTCAGGTGACTGCTTGCTGATTTTTTTAACCTTTGGACGGAACCAAGCTAACCGATTTCCCTTGCTTCCAGTATTTGAGCTACGCTAAGCTAACCAGCTGCTGACTAAAGCTAAACACGTGAGACCAGTTTTGATTTTCTTAACTAACTATTGGTAAAAGGGAATAAGCATATTTCCTGAACTGTCAAACTATTTTCCAAAGCAGAAAATTAACATTCAGTGACTGCAGATGTTCAGAAACAGAGCAGCGTTCACGGTGGAAATAGTACATTTCTTCTATCATTATAAGGTCAATATTGATTGCACAAGGCAATGACTACAAAGTAATGACAATGTGGTTAGACTCGCTTTCACTGTGCAACTGTCTGCCACTGTGCATGATCATCCGGGAAAAGGAAGGCCTGATTTATGGCAAATAAGGAAGTGCATCAACCACTGCGCAACCAAAATAGGAAGAGGACAGCACTTTTGTTTTTCCTTCTAGCTTGATGCTTTGTATCCCCAGTTACCAAACAAAATTTCTTTGCAGTTACTGCGTTACTAGTAGCTGAAACAGTGGCTGGACAGGACATTTTCTAATAAAGTAGTGATCTGGATGTCCTGTGTAAATTACACTGTGATGAAAAGTCTACACTCAAGGTTCACTTGAAGTTATTGAGATCATCTATGTACTAACAGTTTCATTCCAACAATGGAAACCAGACAGAAAGATCAGCTTCACCAAAACTGACTGTGGAAATATCTGACAAAGGAAACTGTACATATTGTGTATTCCAGGTAACTAAAATATTCATTAATTACCCCGACAACATTTTTCTTTTTTTTTTCTCAGCACAGACTTTAGGACAGTGTATCACCCTTTGTGTAAAGTTCTGCTTTTCATTGGTTTAATAATAATAATAATAATTCATTTCATTTAAAAGGCACCTTTCAAAACACCCAAGGTCGCCTTACAGAGCATAAGAAACATACAGAACAAGAAATGTGAATTGGGCAGACATATTGTCGCTGAGATAAAATCAGTAACTGTTTAAAATTGGAGGCAGAAGGTACAGTTAGTGTTTGAGGGCTTAATCCAGTTTGAATAGGTGGGTTTTGAGGATGTTATGCTGTCAGGTTGTCTAATGTGTGGGGGTAGGGAGTTCCAGAACCTGGGAGAAGTGCAGCTGAAAGCTCTGGCACCCATGGTGATGAGGCGTGAGGTGGGGATGGTCAGGAGACCAAGAGAGAAGAGCGCAGGGAGAAGGAGAGGAGGTCAGAGAGGTAAGTGGGGGCTGGGTTGTGGTGGGTTTTGAAGGTGAGCAGAAGGTTTTAGTAATCTGAACAGGGAGCCAGTGTAGCTGGATGAGAATGGGGGTGATGTGGTCGGATGATTTGGTGGAGGTAATGATGCGGGTAGCAGAGTTTTGAATGATTTGAAGCTTGTTAAAGAGTTTTGTGGGAAGGCCAGAGAGAACTGTGTTTCAAATGTGTGGACCGAGACTTAAGTGCTGGACTGGGACAGTGATGGGCGGAGTCCGGAAATGTTGTGGAGGTGGAACAAAGCAGTCTGGGTAATGTTTTTTATGCAGGGTTCGAATCAAAGAGTGCTGTCCAGAATGACATTGAGGCTCTTGACATGGCTGGAGAATGACACGGGAAGTTATCAATGAATCCGCTATAAGCCTGGAACTGACAATTTAATTTACAGTTAATTCAAAAAAATTGAATCCACACTTTCAAAAGCTTTGGCCGTTTGTTCGCAGGCAGCCTCTTACTCATACTATTAGACTTACTGCTGGTCATGTGGGACACCTTCTCCAGCTTCTTTAGGACGGAATCCATCCGGGATGATGTCTGGTCCATCTCGTCTCCAAAATCGCCCAACATGCTGAACACCAAGAGGAGCACACGAACATTTCATCAGACTGTGACATCACTGTGGACACTTTCAGCAAAAGTACCAGACACTTCCATGAATGCCTATCATTCACATTCATTTTTCTACTTTTTAAAAATAAATATTTTGTGGCCAACTTTAGCAACTCAGCCTCCACGTACTTGAAAATCTATTTAGCCACTGAAACCAATTACTATGATGAAGCCTTGGGATCCTTGACCGTGGCAGACATTTGTAGCTCGACAGGATATTACGAGAGGAGAAATGTGGTCTGAATGTGGAAAAACGCAACTAGACTTCTAAAGGACTGCCAGCACCACTGAAGGCCACAGTGTTTATTACATCCCACAATATTAAAGTGTTGGCTGAAACAGATATACAGACAATTTTACCACTCATAGAGCCAGTGGTGGGGCTAAAGATGTAAAGTCTGCCTTAAGTTTGGTGCTAAACAAACTGCTTTAAAGATGATGATGATAAGCGTGTTTCTCCTGCTCAGCCCTGTGTGTTTAGTAACTGTTGCTGTTCACTGACAGCCGCTGTGAAAGGAGTGGAGACAAAATTAAATTACAATAAACAAAAATAATTCTCGACCTACCTCCTGGACAGTAACAGTAAACATTTATGAGACCATTTAGACCAAATAAATTAACAACTAAAAAACTCAAGGATGTTCAGCTCTACATCCACGGTTGTCCTCTGGAGAAATGATCACAACACTTAATTAAAAAGGCATAAAAATGAAAAATAAAATACAAGAAATGAGGTCCAAAGCACCAACTGGCTGTAAAAATGCTTCATTATTCAGACTTGGTCATTAAAATTCTTATTACTAAGCAGTAAAGGGACTCTAATGCTCTGAGTTAGTGCTCTACTTCAATTATGATTTCCTGTTTCCCAGAATTCCTTGTGAGAGCTCAGAGAATGGCTTTCAGGTGAAGGTGGTATGTGGACACTCACTGGTGTACGATGACATCTCTGAAAAGATGCACCTTTTTCTTTTATGGTAAAGGACTAGGATCATTACATACGAATATCTTAAACTTAAATATATTTTGTGATTATTTTTTGAATGTTTAATTTAGCATTTGGTCAAAATTTGATCATTATTTCCTGAACCCAAAGTGACGTCTTTAAATTGGTCTGACCAGCAGTCCAAGCTCCAAATAAATTCTGTTTAATATCATGTTGTTATTAATATTATTATTATTAGTTTATTTCATTCTAAGGAGCAAGTACAGAGAAACACTGACAGCTGCAGAAGCAGTGTCCAATGTACTGCACACGTGTAAATAGCCAAAGCTAATTTCCAACACCAGTCCCTTGATGGGCATTGATAGTTCAAGTAGTCACTAATGATCAGCACAATAATCATCATGTGAAGCCCTATTTGCACAGGTTTAGTGCTACCTGGAGACCTCATATGGTTCTGAAATGAATCCCCCCTCTCCATCTGTGTTTCATATGGTGCATTCCCACAGGACAGGTGAAGTCTATATTGTACTCAAACTTACTATGATGTGCAGTCATTTGTAACTCCACTCTACATAAAACAGAAACACTACATAGCATTACCAGTGGTGATGTACAGCGCTAAGTAGGGCTATACCGAAAACCATTTTAGGGGCTTCAGTGATAATTTGAAGCGAATAATCAAAGCTTTGAAGGAATGTAACAGGACTTAATCAATCATATTCATATACCCAAATCAACCACCTGCACCCGAGCCAACTCTAGTGGGACTTCGCACCGCTGCATGTGCATGTGAGAAAGACGGAAGAGCAATGTTTCTGTAAGTTATTAATAACTCAGACCGCCGCAGCTTGGGCCTCATCACTAGACGTAAAGCAGCTTCACTACAGCAGCGGATAACCGTCCACATGTTGTCTCACCCTTGAGGTGGGACTCCATGACTGCACTGTGAACACTAGCCACCTTCTTTTCAGTTTCTTCCATCATCTCAGTGATGTAAAAACAAAACAAAATCCTAATTATGACACCAAATTCCAGAGATAGCAAATCCCGTTGTACTAATATTGTCACACAACCTCTGTGTTATGCAAAATATGGTAGGTAATTTGCGGTGGAATTCTTACTTGACAAATTATAGACATGGCAGATTCACATGGGATTAAGATCACAGACAACCTCTGCCATTAATCAAATTGAGCTATTTTTATGCTTTGAAAATGATTCAGTATTACACGTATGTGTCTCCTTAACCAGAGAAATACTGACTGTGTTTAAGTTCCAGACACATTTTAGATCATCCTGAGCATCTATTGTTTGCATTTGCTGATTTGACTTGACTTCACTGAGCTACACTTTATGACTAAAATAGATGTTTTTCAAAGTCAATTAAGGTAACGAATGGTATGCACGTGTATGTGTGTGTGTGTGTGTGTGTGTGTGTGTGTGTGTGTGTGTGTGTGTGCGTACACAGAACACTCACACAGCCTGCTCGTCGAGCTCGTCCCCAATGCGTCCCGACATGTCTTTGAGGACTCTGATGCTGCCTGACACCAACTCCAGCTGCTCATCCTGCTCCTGCATGATCAGCTACACACACACACACACACACACACACACACACGCACACACAGAGTTACTCTTCATCCTCAGCGTTTTGCATCATTTCCCATACATTTTGAAATGTTATCCTTAATGTACGTTAATTATCTATGCAAAATACAGTTTTAGTTCATCTCTATTTTTGCATCAATAGCATTAAAATTTGCACCTGTTTTACTGAACACACACACACACACACACACACACACTGTTGACAGAGCTAATGGAACTCCACAAGAGCGGAAATAAACTCTTCTGTCATCAAATCAAAGATGTGAATGAGCACCGTGTTTATCTAATTCTTAGTAAAGCCACAATCTGACACAGGATGTGTGAAGAAATATTTCCGTCATTCAACACCACAGGAAATAGAAACCAACAGCTCACACTCTCTGACAATGACACTGAACTTCACACCTGCATTTAACCCTCAGTCACTTCATTCACAGCGTGATACTTTATAGAGCAGACGAAGATCTCATCTGCCTCGTCTTCATAAAGGGACTACAGCGGGAGTCCTCCGCTCTCTTTCAATGTGATCCTTTGATCAAACCGTCCTCCTCATCTGTCAACATGACCTAATAAAAACAAACTGACAACCTTTTTAAGTTTCAGTCTGACAGTTAGGATGCTCCCACATGGGAGTTCATGAGAAGTCTCATTTTACAACTGCATTACACAATTTCAAATGTTTAAAAAATGCACATTAGTACAAGTGTTTCCCCTTTCACTGTACACAACGGGAACCCCCGCCATGACCAAAAAAAAAAACTTTTTTCTGCCAAAAATAACTCAAAGTAACCACAGTGTTTCCCGGCAAGTCATTCTGCTGTAGTCACATACTATAAACAGCTGCCGTGCACCACTGTGAGTTCACAAATGAGGTGTCTATGGTTAGTTCACATGTCTGTAATGAAAGCAGGACAGTCCAGTGTGTGTGATCTAAAGTCTTAAAGTCAGTTAACAGGTGACATAAAGATAATGCTGTGCTCGACCAGAGAATGTTCAGTTAAAACAGATCGAGGTGCAGTTTCACAATGACTGTTCTCTTTGTTAACAAATACCCCAACTCCTGGTATCAGCACCAAGAAGGAAATAACAGAAGTAACATGCTTTATAAGTGACATACTTTCTTTTGAAATTAGCACTGCGCAGATGATCGTGTCTATCCCGATGAGAAGACTGGTTCCTCTGGATTTTGAAAACTAATAAATAACTGCTAAGTATCCTAAGAAAGTAGGCTAACTGTTAAATATTGAAAAAAACTTTAAAGTGTTAAATCTGAGAACAGAATTTGGTGTGGTGTCAGGCAGTAGAACAAATGTTTACTTCTGTTAGGCAAAAGCAGTCAACCTACAGTAGGGGAAACACTGAGCAATGTAGAGGAACATTTTAAAATAATCCTCCTGTCTGACTTAAATTTCTCTTGTCAAGTTGAATTCTTTAACAAACTAAAAATGCAAAATAGTAAAGCTGCCCCCTAAAAGTAGACCAAACATTAGTCGACCCGAAAGGTCATTAGTCGGCAAGATCTAATTGGTCAATGAGTCGCAGAAAAACAAAGCAAAACTTAATTAAAAAATGTGAAACTCCACAAGGAGCTGCGCCTTGTCAAAATGAATCTCACGTTACCTGCGGTTATTCCACAGGCTAGTTAATAACATGTCGGGCAGGAAATCCAAAGTGTAGGATCATTTTGAGAAGGTGAAGGACGAACCCAAGGTGATATGTAAACTCATCTTCATTGGTCGACTACAAACATGACGTATCATCTGAAACATGGAAGTAGCTACATGCCCATTAGCCCACAGCGTCATTAACAGGCGGCTCGCTCAGTGTGTGACGTGCACTTGTAGATAAAATATAGGCCTATATTAATGAAGGTTCATTAGTACGGTTTTGTATTTCTCTGTAATGTAGCACAGTGTTAACAATGTTACTGATACTATTCTTTCTCACACCTTCAACTCAAACCACCAAAATATATCATTTAATAATTACATTAATATTGTAAACATGCGGGCGACTAGTCGACTAATGACCCTAAATGACGACTCTTGGTCGACTAGGAAAATTCTTAGTTGCAGGCAGTCCTACAAAATAATCTTTGTATCTTCTTAATCAAACCTTTGTTTTCTTCTTTTCTTAATTCCTTCCTACCTTCTCTCTCTTCCTTTTGCCTCCAAACACTAATTTTCTTTGTCTGCCCCACTATGTTTGTTATATCTCCTACATCTATATTCTCCTCCCCTCTCTACCTGTTGCTGTTCCTGTTGCTCCTGGATGTATCTGGAGTTTGCAGACACCAGATGAGCCTCCAGTCCCGTTGACCTGTCCTGGCCTGATGAGGTCAGCAGAGCCTGAACAAACACACACACACACACACACACACACACACACAAGAAATGGGGTTAGCAGGAAAAAGAGAATGTGTGTTGTAGTTGTAAAAGTGGGCCTGTGGTCGGAACAATGTGAGTCTGATGGTTCGCTTGAGCTTTACAGCTGCTACTGACTAGAACACTTTCCAAATCATGAGAGGATGAAATAATCTGCTTTTTTTTTTCTTCATCAGATGAAAATGTGTCAGAGTGATCTGCAGACGCATCAGCTGACGTATGAAAGATAAATTAAAATACGCTATGACTGAATCAGTCAAGCTGTCAAAAACCACAAGATAACTTAAAACAAACAACAGAAAAAGCCCCTGAAAATGTGAATGACAGAAAACACTTCAGCTGATTTTTTTCTCATAATGACAAGTTACTTCAAAGAGAGGCAGACAGGAAACACATGGAGAGGGGGATGATACAGAGCCTCTGTCCAGATTTGAGACAAGGATATTGCAGTTATGTGTTATGCGTCTTAGATAAGGCTAAAAAATGAAGCCAACGCAGAAGTGCCAAAAACTGCAGTTCCTCAAATGGCCACTTGAGGCTGGCTCCAAAACAAGAGTCAATCCCTATAGACCCCCATGTTAAAATACCCAACTTAACAGCATAAATAAAAATGTTTACAGCCTGGTACACAAAAAAGTTTTGGTCTCTATCGCTAATATCCCCTTTCATGACAACTGTACAGGGGCAAATTTTTACATACCTCACCAGTTTAAATGCTATTAAGGCTGAAAGTTAGCATACTTATGGAGTTGCCACTTTGAGTGACAGGTGGGTGCCATCCATTGACAAATTGCTACCACGACGACAATGTTGGTTAGGTTACGTAACCATGGAATAACTCCAGGTTCTCAGAGTATAGGCGTAGCTGTTGCTGTCACTATTTCAGTGTGTTTTCAGTTCAAGAAAGTTAACTGGAACATTTTGGTCACCTAAAAAGTCTTGTTCGGCATTTGGTTGTACTAAAAGACCTTCTTAAAGGGATAGTGCACCCAAAAATGAAAAGTCAGCCATTATCTACTCACCCATATGCCGAGGGAACCCATATGCCGAGGGAGGCTCAGGTGAAGTTTTAGAGTCCTCACATCCCTTGTGGAGATCCAAAGGGAGAGTGGGTAGCAACACAACTCCACCTAATGGAGGCTGACGACGCCCCAGATTCAAACGTCCAAAAACACATAATTGAAACCACAAAATATCTCCATACTGCTCGTCCGTAGTGATCCAAGTGTCCTGAAGCCCCGACATAAAAAGTTGTTTGGAAAAACATCATCTGAACTCTGTTATTAGCCTCATTGTAGCCTGTAGCTCTAACTGCCTCTCTGTGGAGAGGATGAAGGCGGTGCCCATGTCTCACGGTCTCGCGCAAGCGCAACACGTCAGCGCAGTGTACAGAGAGGCAGTTAGAGCTGCAGACTACGATGAGGCTAAAAACAGAGTTTAAATGACGTTTTTCCAAACAACTTTTTATGTCGGGGCTTCAGGACACTTGGATCACTACGGACGAGCAGTATGGAGATATTTTGTGGTTTAAATTCTGTGTTCTTGGACGTTTGAATCTGAGGTGCCGTCAGCCATTAGGTGTGCAGTTGTGCTGCTACCCACTTCCCCCTCGGATCTCCGTAAGTGTTGTGAGGACTCTAAAACTTCACCTGAGCCTCAGTCCCATGGCATATGGGTGAGTAGATAATGGCTGAATTTCCATTTTTGGGTGCACTATCCCTTTAAGGGCTAATTTATGCTCAGCGTAAGATATGAAGACAGGGACGGAGCCTAATGTCCACACTCTGAGTTCATTTTCTGAAAGCTTATGGACAGGGACAAACTGAGCAGCACCACCGAAAATTGTGGAGGTAGTGTAGCGTATTTCAAGAGAGGTATGACCATAGGAGAAGACAAAGACATTTAAATAATGGCGGAATGGAACGAATCATAATATATAGTGACATTAGTGTAAAAAATTCTCCGCCCACATGTCAGGATATATACAGTGGCCCCACAGACCTCCACCGTCTACAACACTGCCTTTGTCTAAATGTACAATATTACTACCCCCTCCACCTCTGCCTTGTTTGTTGTTGTGTGAAACTTTTAACTCTGCTATCATGTGCCATCTATTAACTGTATCTATGCCATAAAGGACGCATCATGGGACGCATGGAAGTAGGAGGGCAGTGATGTGTACAACGTCTGAAATGGACATATTTATCTTCGTACGTAAAGGGAGAATAAATGAGCTTCAAGGAGTCAGATGTTCAGTTTTTTGGGTAAGTACATTTTGTTTAAATGGTTTTAATCCTGTTTTTTTTTTTTGCTAGCAAAAATTAGCATTATCTCTCTCACAGATTATAAATGCACCGAGCTAACCAAGCTAGCAGCTAGTGTTAGGATTATCACCACCTTCTTGTCCAAATATGGTCACTTCTGGCTCCAGAATTTCAAGCTGGCCTTCAAGTTTGGCAGGAGTACACAAACCAATGGGTGATGTCACAGTGGCTACATCTATTAGTTTATACAATCTACTGTCTTAGACCACCGGGGCTCTGTGACACATCAAGTATTATTTTGGTCCCGGTGCTAAAACTTACACTGTACCATTGGCACTCTATGAAGGCATTTTCAGCTGACATCTAATTCTGTCGTTTATTAATCACCTTCTTAGTCCTTAAGTAAAAAACTTGAAGTGGTGGTTCAAGATGAGTTTTTAAGCTGAAAACCTTTCTGAGATTTATATAATTCAGACCATGTTACTTTAATTAATTACATTTTACCCAGTAAAGTGTATGCGTTTTGTATGGGCTCCTTATGTGTGTTTTTGTGTGTTTAAATGTCAACCAACCTCTCTGTTCTTCTTCTCTGCCTGAGCCACAGCAGAAGGACTGGACAACTGATCCTTCATATCCTGCACACACACACACACACACACAAGAAAACAATTGATGTCTTTCACTCCACAATTTGTCACAATTGCAGCAAAAATCCCTTTAAAAGCCCAGCACAGTGCAGACAGCTTCATTAATGAGACAGAATCACCAGCAGACAAATCAAAATGTCAGAAAGCCTTTTGTTCCCCCTCAGTACGGCTCTTTTGTTTGGCTCAGATGACTCAATTCTCCTCAGGTCTATTTTAAGGACACTACCTTTGCCTGCAAGACCCATGTGTTAGAAACTGACTCATATTTTCCACTGTGCCTACGGCGTGGACATTGATTCACTTCAGCCAAGTCTGGGGCTTAACAGCTGCAGTGCAGGTAAACGAGCTGACAGGTATTGATGGATAATCAATGGCATTCCTCCTTACAATAAAAACTGTGAAAACACACAAGTTACTCTGGGCTTCAGCTGTGGGAGCTGCTGCTCTGACTGATGTTTGACTTTGCCTGACCTGTACAGTCTCTAAACTGTAATAGAAACACTTTAGTTGCCAAAACACAGCAGACACGACAGAGGTCTTTCAGGTAATGGTAGTGATTTGTCTCTCTTTCAGCATGGCCACTTGTAGCCACTGGTAACACCTTTAAAAATAAAGCATTTGTGTTCTGTGCAGGGGGAATCTCAAAACACATTAGCTATTGGTCTGACGATGATTTAGCCTCTGGGGGGTAACAGGTAATATTTCGGGGGCTCTGGTATAGCCAGCACTTAATTAAGAAAGTGGATAATGGTAATCAGGGCCGAGCCTGCCTCTTCTGTGCACCAGTCATTGTCAACAGTCCAATTAGCAACTTTTTGTAGGTGTTTAGGTCAAGACAACATTTCGGCTAATCTCTATAAACAGATATTCGCATATGAATGCCAAAAAACAACAGCTAAAAGCCAGATATGTGTCAGATGATAGCTAATTGATTCCAAAATTGGATTTATGATACATTCCACCTGTTTTTCTCTCCACCGGGACTGTTTACCTACATGCAACCAAAGCCTACTCACACATGATTGGTCAGTATTACTCGAACTACAAACAAAAATCTTGTCCTGTTGCCTGTACATTCTGCATACATATACATACATCTGTTTAAGGAGATAAGTGCAGAGGTAAAGCTTATATATGATTATCAGATGATTAGTCACAATGTAAAATGGTTTATCTTTGGCCAAATTTTAAATGAGACGTAGAATCTTAAACTCAGATTCTGTTATATTTTTTTTTTCTGGCAGAAGTGTTCGTTGCACATGATGTGTCCAAGGACCGTTGGAAATGTGAAAATCCAATGCTAATTTCTGTTTTTACAGTTTCTGGCTATGATAAGTTCAAATTCAGAATTCAGGCACTCAAATAAAATGGTGGACAGTGTATTTTAAAGTAAATGAGAAGTGATTTTGAACACAGCCACTGACTATGCAAGTCAGGGAAGGAGTAACTGAAACAATTTTATCATAATGCCCAATTCATATATGCTATTTTATACAAAACCATTAATATACATCATGATGTAGTAAAATTTTTTATTTAAAACAGTACAGATAAATTCACTCATAATCAAATTTGAGCCAGGACAAAGAAGAATTATTAGATACATAGATAGATACTGATGAATATTTTTAATATTTCAATATTTTTAGAAGAAAAATCAGATAATATATCTCCTGATGAACTTTGTTTGTTTTGGGGTTGGGTTTTTTTTTCAATTATAAACACAAAACATAATGACACATTTTGATAAGGATTCCTTAAATTTGTTTTTCAAATTATTGGAACCAACATATGTACTTAGCGCTAACATTTTACAATAGAAGAATTCATTGGAACAATCATTTAATGTCTATATTGTTTCTACACTGCCACAAACGCATCTGCTGCATTTCTGCACTGCATTATTTATCTGCAGACAAATATGTGTCTTTTATTCTTCAGCAAATGACCTTCATTCGACACCTGACAAATTAAGGAAACTCATTCACAGATGTTTACTGAACACAATACACACAAAAAACAACACGCTAAAAACATGAACATTTGGGTTGATGAAGTTTACCTGGACAGATTTCCTGGTTCGCTCCACAAAGTCTCTTCTCTCCTGAAGTTCATTGTCGCCCAGTCTGAACTTCCCGGGGTTCGACTCCACAATACCTGAGCCAGTTAAGGACCCAACATGTCTGATGAACCTCCAAGAACTTACTGTTTAAGCTCGGCAGCACTTTTAAAACACTTTCTGATACATTTAATAACAACAGCTGATAAAATTTAAAGAAACAAACAGGTTTGGAAAAGAAAAAACGAATAAAAAACTACA
The DNA here is from genome assembly GCF_006386435.1 of Epinephelus moara. Classification (NCBI taxonomy): domain Eukaryota; kingdom Metazoa; phylum Chordata; class Actinopteri; order Perciformes; family Serranidae; genus Epinephelus; species Epinephelus moara. The sequence goes on along the minus strand of NC_065510.1, from coordinate 5,811,630 downwards.
CGATATCTGGTTAACCACAACGGGTGTCTGGTGCAGCAACTGATAGTTTTATCCAGTGTAGTGTGTCATAGCAAACAACAACTAACGCTGCGTCTGAGAAGCCTACAACCTTGCGACAGGGAGACTAGCATGTTCTACTTTTTTTGCCTTCCATTACATGCTCCCTTGCATTCGTGACTTTGACCAGTAGGACCACAGAGCGCTGTTGTACGCACAACTGTAAACATGGCGAGGCGAAAGAGGAATGATGTTGTTGCTGTTAGGTGAAACAGCGAAACAGAGGGAAGGTACAATCCCCTGTATACTGAATCCGTATAATGTTCTTTTGTTTAATGCAATAAAAAAGAAAAGAAATAAATAACAGAGGAAAGGTCGACGTCATTTTTTTCTCCCTTTAGGCTTTTACAAACACAAGACAGCCAGAGTCATACCGTGCTACTGTTTGTTTACATTCTTGTTCCTGGAAGTCAGTTCCTTGCACCTCTGTCCCAATGACATCATGCAGGTTGTGAAAGACAGCGAGCTCTGGCTCCACTGGGACCAATGAGCGTCTGTCATGCCTCTCAGCCGAGTCACAGCTAGATTTTATAACTCTGTATACGCCTAGTCTGCCTCAGTGACCATCGTAACAGACACAAAGATTGTTTAGTCTGAACCTGACAAATGTAATAATACACTTAAATCTCTTCATCTGTCACTTAAAGTCACAAGGAAACAGCTTTGTTATGTTGTCTTACTTCCTGTTAAAACGAGGCATCACAGTGGAAAGTAACAAACAGTGACAGGTGCGGTTAGGTGAGTTTAAAAATATCTGCTTCTCTCAACGAATCAAGGTACTATCATCCCAAATGTCACTGATTATTCTTAAAAATTATGATTCATGATTGACTGATTCTTGTGTTTAAGTGGTAACTGCTAACGATGTGTAAAACTTAAACAAATTCAATTAAATCCTTTTCAAATTCCTGGTGAACCTTTTTATATTATTACTGTTCATTTGTTAGTGGCTCTCCTGTCGAACAAATATAACAACCTCTGATATAAAACAAAATTACCAGTCATGAGTCACAGCCCACTAAGAAGTTCAACCATTAAACAGGAGCAGCTTGTGTTCCCTCCTCTCCCTGAAGATTCTGCTTCACTAAGAATAATATTTCATGACATTTTCCTTCCTCCTGAGAGGGTCTTTTTATATTTATGAGCTTTGCGTGATTAACATGTAAGTAAAAACGGTTCTTGTCTTTAAAAGGTTAATACATCTCCTGAATAAGCGTAGAGATAACAGGAGGAAGAGGAGGATGAGAGTGACACAAAGCATCTGTTTGTTTTAAAAATAAAGCTGGTCATGTGAAGATAGGGGTTGTTGAGGCAGACGGAGAGAAATGTTCCCGTTTAAAGGATACTGATGGTTTCACTGAGGTCCTCCAGGTCCCAGTCTATGGCCCTCAGACAGTTCCTCAGTTCATTGGCACTCCAGTCCAGCTCGTCACGGCTTACCTGAGACCACAGAAACCAGCAGACACTCATTAAATACCACATAAACATTCTACTCAGCTTCTATGTGAGAAGATTCTCATTCCAACCACACAATTCACCAGAGGAGCTGTTTTGTTTTCACAATTTCTTGTTAACAAAACTGGAGATGTGGGTAACGATTGAGAGGATATGAGCCGAACACCAAGATGTTGTTACAGAACTGGTTCACATGTAGGACTTGGGCCATGGTTGTTAGGAGGGAAATGTTTGAGTGTGTTTTACTGAACTGGAAAATGACAGAAAAATACTTGCAAAATATAAATTTAAAGAGGCAGACTGCTGTTTTTAATATCTTACAGGTAAATGATATGTCCTCTCAAGCTAAGACACACTAAGTTGAAATATAATATGTACTTTACACAGGCAGTAGCTGTTAAAATTATTTATTTCAACGAAGAACCACTGAATGAACATATTATTCCATCTATTTTTAACAGTTTAAGTCTACAATAAACGTAGCAGTCCCTCAGCACTACTAATATGTTGTCACCTTCGATAAATGCAGTTGCTCTAAGTTTTTTTTCTGTTTTAACTTGTTTTTTGTGCTTTCCCATATAATATGTGCCAGGATGTATTGTGCACTCTTTCCACTACGTTTCAGCAGAGATTAATATGTCACCAGATTTTAAACTAAACTGTTGCTTCACAGGTGTCTCCACTCTTGTTTTTTCCACCCAACAATTCATCAACAAGTTTGGTGGCCAATGACATATCACAAAACGCTGTGACATTTCAGAAAACAGAACATAGCACAAAACACAACAATGTTGTGGTGCTTCATTCAATTAATGTTATTTTTGCATTTGAAGCATGTGTGCTGAGTTTTCTGGGCCACCACAGATCCAGGCTTCAGATGCTGCCCAGGCCTGCCTGGTTTAAAGTAGGTTAATGAGTACAGTCAGCCAGGACACCGTGGTTAGGAGGAACATCCATCTACAAGTGACTCTCAGTCAGTGGTGTAATATAATTTAGTAATAATACTTCCTTATGAAACTTGGGTATTTTGTGGGAGTATTTGTACTTTACTTGAGTTTCCGTATTTCTGTCAACTTTCACTTTTACTTAAGGCAAGAGAAATGTATTTATATTGCACATTTTACACCCAAAGGCCACTGAAAGTGCTTTACAGACTAGTCAAGTTAAAATGTATTGCAACACATTGCAAACATTGCAAAACCTACACGACTGGACCATGTGGTAATTTAATTTGAAAGGACAGACACAGGAAGTGTCCACGCTCAGCAGTCAGACAGGAGTCAGGTTAATTTCAAGGGCTGGTACCTGCGGTTATTCCACAGGCTAGTTAATAACATGTCGGGCAGGAAATCCAAAGTGTGGGATAATTTTGANCTTCAACTCAAACCACCAAAATATATCATTTAATAATTACATTTATATCGTTAACATGCAGGCGACTAGTCAACTAATGGCCCTCAATAATGACTATTGTTCGAGGAGGAAAATTCTTAGTTGCGGGCAGTCCTAAATGGATGTAACTACATTCCCTAAGTAACTTGTATTTTTACTTGAAATACTTAAGTACAATAACTATCTGATACTTTTAGACTTTCACTCAAGTAATATTCTAATAGGGGACTTTAACTTTCAAGAAGTTATTTACTGTCTGTGCTTTTACTCAAGTGTAGCTCTGAGGTACTCCACCCACTGCTGTCAGTGGCTCATAGCTTGAGGATAGTGATTTGTGCAGTGATGTTGTTGAGGTGATGGAGGGCTGCTCACCTGGGTCCCCTCCTGCAACAGTTCCTCCCATCTATCAAAGAGGCTCCGAGCACGAGACAGGGCCTTCTGCACCTCCCTGGACACACAAACATTAACGAGACAGAAACTGTTAACTTCACCCTTCACCCAGACACCTGGGCTGTTTTTCAGGCTGATCTCTGCCGCTACGCCTCTCGTTTAACCATAACAAACACACAAGCTACATTTCCTTCCTTAACTTGGCAGCGCCTCGCAAACAGCCTGACAGCAGATTCCCAAAGCTGCTGAGGTGCTTTCACTGAGAGCCAGATGAAACAAAAACAAATCTCAGAGATTACTCAGTGCTAAACCGACTCTTCTTAGTTTGAACAAACATCAACACCTCGGCGCAGCTGCTAGCGCTAATGCTAGTTAGCTACAGCTAACATTAGCCTAAACTTCGCTACGGCAACTTTGTCTTGGAGGAAAACACAGACTAGCCGTTGAATTAAGCTGTGAACATACAATTGATTGAATTATTCTGACATAACGCTGAGTTTTAGGTCTTATTTTCTACAATTCTTACCCCTTCACGACGAAAAATGGGTCTTCTATCGACATGATGCTTACTTCCGCTTCACTCCGAGCGCATGCGCAGTTCGCACATACAGCTCCAGTGACACATTGTAGTCTGTGACGTTGGTGTACAGCTATTAAGCTATTTTATGCACATTTATAGATATGTGTGTATGATAAATTAACTATATAAACATTACCAACACTGTCCACTGATTGGCTGCATTATTCAGCTACAAAAAAACAAGGTGATTGAATGGTTTTACTGTCTATAGACGGAGTTTATATTGAAAGACTGTCTCAGATTAGATTTTTGGGTGCGAATATGGATCATAAACTGTCACGAAAATCTCAAGTAAAGACAAAGATGTTAAAAAATACATTTGTTCCGAACAAAGCAAGTGTTAGATTACAAGGCAATGAGACTACTGTACTGTTCATCTAGGGACTGTTCGTTACTTCTGAGGAGGGAGGCGTGTTGCAAATATGGGGAAGCATGTCAAAAAAATTTTAAGCACTTTATGTTTTTTATTTTGGGTTAGAGGAGGGGCAGACACATTGAAATGGTTGTTTGTTGTATTTATTTTTCCACAGATTTTTAAAGAAAACATGCTTGTTAAAAACTGCCCAAATTATGAAAAATTATGAGAACCAGAATCTGTAAAAAGGTGCAATTAGCGTTGAATTTTCAGATTTCCGACAGTCCTTGGACAAATCATGTGCAACGAACGCTTCTATCAGAAAATAAACATATTCAAATCTGGGCTTAAGATAGTGATATTTCACCAAACTCACTTTATTCTACGTCTCATTTAAAATTTGGCCAAAAATAAACCATTTGCACAAACTAACCATTATGCACGACAAGAGAAAAACCAAGGTTTTTTTAACTCCTGTGTTTTGTCTTCAACTTTAACTTTTAAACATCAAAGGTTTTAAAAAGTTACTATGCACCCTAGCCACCCCCTCCTCTGACAAGTAAAGAACTGTCCCTAAACTCAATCAATCAAATCTACGTTCCAGTCGTAGTAGGTCTATAATTGAAAAGGGGGAGGAAAGCTGGCTGGAAGTTTGGAGAAATGAGCTGAATGGGACAGACGAGGGGGTTACTGGCACACATCTGTGTGTAATATTAGTCGCTATGGTAACGTCTTTGCAGCCACTGCCGGAGTTTGCAGTAAATTGTCCTAAGAGTTTGTACAGACAGAAAGCAATGGGCTGCATTTAACTCTTTGCACGCGTTGTCAAGATACTCCCACAACAAAAAATACAGACAACGTTTGACACAGTAGACTAAAGGGATTATTTGAAGATGTCTTCTTTAAAGAATATGCATACAAACAGGAAAAAAAATGATCATCTAAAACATGTGTTCCCAACCTTTTTCCTTGAGGAACCCCTTTTCCATCACTGAGCAAACTGACAACCGCTGACTAAGTGACATACTTTTTGGATATTTCATTCTAAGCAGATTACGTCCTGTGAATATCACATCAGAGGTGAGTTTTCCTGATAATTTTGGGGACTTTTTTTTTTAAATCCTACATTTTTAACAGTCATTCATGCTTGTCAGGCTCCTTCTTTGGACTAATTCAGTGCTCAGAGGATTATTGGCTGCCCTCTGCTCTCCTCGGAAGAGACCTCCAGCTCTTGCTGCCTCAGAAGGTTCAGGTGTATCCTCAGTGACTCCTCCCACCGAGCACATCATCTGTTTGTCTTGATGCCCTCAGGCAGGCACTACAGGTCATTGAAAGCCTGCACCTCCACACTAACAAACAGTTTCTTTTCCTGGGCTGGAAGAACGCTAAACAAACAATAATCATGTGCAATATTCATAACCACTGTCTTTAATGTTGTTATGTGTTTATGTCATGTTTAGCTGGTTGTCTTGTTTTATCTGTTTTTAAAAGCACAAATGGAGTGGCACTCGTAATCTACATATTTAATATGTAATCACAATAAAACTTCTGTTCTGTTTTCTTCTCCTTGACACTTTGCTGTTGTTCTTTTAGCTCTTTGGTTGTTTCACTGTGTCTTATCTAATGCAGGGCGAGGCTGTGCAGCAGAGAGTAAAGGATCTGTCAATATAGCTTGTCTTTAGGTCTGTGCCCTTATCCTGTTTTCTTACACCCCCAAAATCAAGAAGTCCTTGTGACCTTCTGTGAAGCTTTGGCAACTCCTGGGGGTCGGGATTTCAAATTTGGAACCCTTGATCTCAAGTGTAATTTCATGACAAATGTCTGAGCTTTCTTAATATACAAATAGACATTTCTATATTGTGGTGTGGGTATTAAAAACACCTGGATGGCCCTGTCACTATGAAGTTAATTAAACAAGCAATGCCTAAAATATTACCTATCTTTATGTAAACCTTTGATGATGAGTTTTCCAATAAAATGACACTGCATATATTTCTCAACCTTCCTCAACACATATCTACAAACTGCTCCATTTGATCTGTTCGTCAATCAAAAGAAATGGAAATCTGGCAGAGGCAGACAAATCATCTGGACGTGTGGAGCTCCCATTAAAAATGAATCAGTATGGATCCACGTAGATGGGCAGGGTACATCACTGAAGAGTGTTGCTGGGGAGAGAGAAACATGCTCACTCAGCAGATCCTCCAGTGCCGTTTACATGATCTCTTTACAGCTCTCCTTCCTGTCCCACCCATTTGTCTCTATTCCTGCGGGTTTTTCTCTCAATCCCACCCTGTCCTGTCCAGCTCCTTCCTTCCTGTCTTCGTCCTGTTTCCCCCCCCCCCCCTCCTTCACTCCACTCCCTGCCTTCCTGTCCCGTGAAAATTCACAGCCGGAGTTTTAGACGTCACTCTTGACACACACTGAGGGGGTCAGAAACAAAAAAAAAAAGAACTAATAAAAAACATTGTCTGTCTCTGGTCAGTTGTACTCATTAATTTGCTGCTTGCTTCATTTCTAAGCATCAGTGTCAAGTTAACAGTGATTGAGGATAACAGTACTGTCAGTTTCATGAGGGTCATGTTGTTAGCACAAGCTTCTCTCAAAATTAAGAGCATCAATTATTGTCATCTCTTGACGGGAAGTTAAGTAATACTACTACTACTGATAATAATAATAATAAATAGGCCCTTATACCTTTGCGCACATTGGGGGTACTAGCGGGACATCAGATGACGCAGCTGTGCAATTCTGTTAAAGGCCAACCGTGCATGCAGGAGTGCGATGGTATTTCCTACATGGAGTGCTGGAGCATGAAATGTGTCATGTTGCTTTATTATATCACGCCTCCTTGCCATACCGAAGGAAAAAAGTCCCTATAAGATAACACATTTGTGTGGTTGATCTTAAATAATAGATACTGGGACACTGTATAGCGAGTATGTCCTGTGATCAGAGAATGCTTTTTGGTATGCTTAATAGAGTTAGGTCTCCTGTAATATTCCTCAAACGTATATTTTAAACAAATTAAAATGTTGATGAGATTGCTTCAACTCGAATCTGCACTTAAAAAATCAGTACTGGCAGAAATATGATGTACTAGAATTATTGCTACACAGTTGTATGGTTCCACACACCAGTCACGTTACACTTACAGTTCACATCCATGTCTGTGAAAACATGGATGCTTCAGACACATCTCGCCCTGGCCACACAGAAGATCTATACAATCAGCACAGTTTCAAGGTGGACATCCATGATCAGTGTCACCAGTTCAGTGTTTGAGCAAACGTCTCCCCTTCTGTTCCTGAGATATGAGGCTGAGCATTGACCTTTGACCTTTTGGATATAAAATGTCATCATATCATATCAGACATTTGTGTAAAATTCTGTCATAATGGGGCGTCAGTGGATTAGTGGATAGAGCAGGCGCCCCATTTACAAGGCTGTTGCTGCAGCGGCCCGGGTTCGACTCCAGCCTGCAGCCCTTTGCTGCATGTCACTCCCTCTCTCTCTCTCCCCCTTCACACTTCCTATCAATTAAAGGCAAAATGCCAAAAAAAAAAAAAAAAAAAAAAAAAAGTCATAATTGGCATATGGAGTATGATTTGTTGAATTATGGCCAAAAACATGTTTTCTGAGGTCATAGTGACCTTGACCTTTGACCACCAAATTCTAAACAGTTCATTGTTATTGTTATTTCTCTCAAATTTGAGGAAACTCCCTCAAGGTCTTCTAGAGATATTGGGTTCATGAGAATGAGACGGATATACGTAATTTGGGACAACCTGAAAACATAAAGCTTCCAGCTCCGAAAAAGCTGTAATTTAATGGCGCTCTGTGGCATCAGGGTGAAACACAGCATGACAGGAATGAAAGTGAAGGTGACGAAAGGCCGAGTGGAGTGGGTGGGAGGGGCGGAGGATGGGTCCAACAAACACTGACTTTTGGGAGAGCAGTGTTTGCGTCCCTGTTCCTAAACCCAAACACGTGCTTTTGTTGCCTAAATCTAATCACACGCGTTAGTTGTTGAAGGCAAAAAAGTGTCAATCTGCAGTGTTTTACGACGTAGAGTGTTTATTTTGAAAGAGACTGCATGAAAACGGTAAATTTCCTGTGAAAATGGAAGAACTTGGCAGAACTTGACATGGCGTACCAGAACGTCAACAACTAACACACCCAGGGTACCTTTCACGTCGTATCTGGACATGGAAAGTCCATGACCATCAGTATGTGATTAGGCTGGAGTGAGAATGTGTTGTAGAAGCACCCCTGCGTACATGTGCACGGTTGCTCACTGGCACCTGACCTCCTGTCATTTTGCAAAAGTAGCCCCTGGGCAATGAAGGTTGAGTATTGTTGCCGTCGAGTCTGTGCAGGCCACACAACATTTCCGAGTTCTCATTAGGTATCACACTATGGTTTGTGAAAATTCTTGGCTCTGATTGGCTGGAAGGTGTGGATTAACTTTTAATAACTCAGCAGGTGTTTGGTTGCACTTCTACGTGAATGTACCAGTATTATTTCCAAAATGTGGGAACAAACTGCACGTTAACCATCTGTTGCACCATAAGAATCATCAAACATATGACTGGGCAGGTATTATCCCTTCCGTAACGCACAGTGTGGCACCCAGTTTGTAGTTTCCATGAATGGGAATTCCCTTGAGGGTGAGGCTAAGACAGGTATCGTTAGCTATGAAAGATATGTGCCTGATACCAGCTCCTTGTTCTCAAGCAGGAAACTGTACTGTAGATCATTCTCAGATACTATTTTCCTCTTTTAGGGAGGTCTACAGGAGTGTTAGCGATCTCAGGAGTATCGGAGGGGTTTTGATAATAAATGATAATTAATAGATGAAGTCATTTTTTTTTTAAAATATAGTCCAAAATCTAAAATTTGCCTCAGAGCACTTCATATTCTGTACAGTATACGACAGCCTCTGATCTCAGAGCTTTGGTTCAGATAAGAAGAAACCCCTCAGAAACAAACCTGTCATAGTTTCTTGTGAGAAAACATTTAGGTATTTTCTTGACTCTCAAAAAACGTTGATTATTATTTTCCACTTGCTGCATCACTCGCTTTATCTCTACTGCTCATCTCCTGTCCAGCTCAGAGGACTGCAGATCTGCCTCAGTGGAAAGTTTGAGTCATTTTAAAACACGGCGATGTCGCAGGAAAATCTTCTCTGCTGGAACAAAACAAAGTCTGACATGAACCCAGTGACTCTGGCATAACAAAAGAAGCTGGCTTAGAGTCAACACACAGGAGGAAACAGTCATGTTGAGTCTAAAAATAGACATCCTGACCCATTCCCTAATAATGCCTTCAAGTGCTCCTTGTGAGCTTGACCTCATTTCATCTTTGGAAGTCACAAATACAGTTTGTTGCTGTTGCTAATAGTAGTGTATTCAGTCGGGAATAAAGGACAAAAGGGGTGTTTTAAAAGTAGCTACTTGATTTGCTGCTGTTTTGTTTTACAGTTGAAGTTACGCGGAGGTGGTTTGCAGGAGGAAGAGGAGAATATACGTCATGATGGTAGTGAATGATGCCAGGATGCAGCTGTAAACCACAACAAACATCAAGCTGTGTGTCATAAAGCTGCAGCTCAATTAAACAGGCCCAGCCACTTTAACCACCAGTCTGCAGTCACACTGTCTTCTCACACCTTTTAAATACTGATTTAAAAAATCCATGAAAACATTCAAACCTGCTCAAATGTACACATTTAAAACTAAGAGCCACTGTGTCAAAGTCTTGTGTGTGTCAGAATATTTGGGCAAATGAAATCTGCTAAAACAAGTTAATTCATCAAACGTTGTTACCAGTGATTTTGCATGTTTTAGACAATTTACAAAAGGTACAAAAGGACTTAAGGTACTTTATCCCACAGCCAACCACTTTGCTGCTGTGTTTTAAAAGTGTATTACACATTCATGGACTAAGAACAAAAACAACAGGGCAGAGACTAATGATTATACTCATTATTGATTAATATGCTGATTATTTTCTCTTTAATTGATTCATCGTTTTGTCTATAAAATGTCAGAAAATGTTAATAAATGGCTGCTATAATTTCTCACTGTCCACAGCGATACCTTCAAATGTCTTGTTTTGTCCAACCAGTACTTCAAACCAAAGACAGGGGTGTAAATATTGACAATGCAGGCAGTGCGACCTTAAAAATATGCCTGTGTTCAAAGAAGAACTCTCATTAAATTCAAAACAGTGCCATTTGCTATATATGCCCTTGAAAAAGGCCAACCTATCTCTGTTATGTTTATTTTTCTTATTTGTAAAATGGTCAGTAGCATCTATAACAAGATTATATGCTTATTCGATAACTATAAGTCAACAATCACAACTGCTGAATTAAATAAAAGAAATCTTAATTTCATATTTTCTCTGGTATTTTTTGTTATATACAGATATGCGCGATAATTGTTGGGTAACACGTATGTTAGTGTTATCCAATGTCAAGTTTCTGATGATGCGATGAGGCGATATGTGCATGACAGCGTGCACTAGGGCCCAAAGATATTCACTTTACTAATGTGTAGGAAGAGCGTCAAATCGTGCACATTTGTTCTATAAAAGTTACTATCGCAATTTTTCGACTATCTAACTTCAATCAAACTTCTAACTTGTCAATCAATGTTCTGTCAATGTTGCAGCTCTCCACCTGGCAAATATAAGTTCAATTAAGCAATATCACACGAGAGGGAGTGATGTTGTACTGTGATATTGTCACGGCTGTGATTCGGTCATAGGCACGAGGCCGCAGGCCGAGTGCCGAAGACAGTCACAGCCGTGACGATATCACAGTACAACATCACGAGCTCGAGTGTGATATTGCTTTTATACAACAGTTCAACAGTTAAATAAGCAAGGCTGATTAAGAAATGTTGAAAAATGAGGACAAAATAGATAATTTAAGCATTTTATTTGTCTTCCGCCAACAAAAATAGTTCCCTCAGGACTCCGCTGTCACCGTTGCTATGTAACGCAGACATGGTGCGCCAGGCACTTACTCTTTATACACATTTATCTGCACGTTTCCATTAATTGTGCAGCCGGTGAAATAAGTCTCTGGTGACTGCATGGTGGACTGTCGCTTCACAGGCACAGCCGACTCTGCCTTCTGATCTGACAGTATGTTGCTTTTCTCCAAGTCATTGAGCTCCGCTGATGAAACACTGACAAACCTGGATGTGTGCTCAGATGGATTCAGCTTCTCCTCTCCCTCATCTTCCTCTGATGACCATTCATAGTTCAATTCAAAACTTATTTTAGGAAATAAATCCATATTTTTGGCTGTTTGACAGTGGATGAATTAATTAGCCTACAACGCAACTGCTGACCTAACTGACACTAACCGTCAGTTTTGATTTGATTGTTGATTGCAATCAGCTGTGAGGCGGAGTGATACATACACAGTGAAATAACCGTGATGTTGTACTCCAATATCATCACGGTTTTACTGTCTCTCGACCAATCAGATTGCAGGGCCGGAACTAACTGTTGTATAATATTCATTCCATTCTCTTTTTAGCCTCATTTTGGTCTCCTCCAGCATCTCTCTCAGGGGCTAAACTCACCACTGTGTTAACCACCTAGTAGCTAACTGTGTCTGTCTGCTGTTTGGTGCAGGGCATGTAGGACACAGTGGGTTTTTATGGCTTTTACACTAAAAATAGTCGCCTGCTGAGAGAAGAGAGCGCGAACAAGAACAGTAAAGTTGTTTGCTATGGATCCAAAACAATGAGCTGAAAGATGCCAAAGTACTCGGATGATAATTCTATATGACTTTGACAATATTAACCACGCTTTTCATATTGTACATAGTAGTTTAATATATTGTTTATACAAAAATGCAACGCAATCACCAGAAAAAATGTTGGCATTGTACATTTCTACAAACTATGGGTATGTTACATTTGCACAATACTGTGGTTGATGTGTGGCTATGTTTCGGCACAATAAGCATTTGGTTATGTTAAAGAAAAAGATCATGTTTGAGCTTTTTGGTGGAACAATCATGACTGGAGAAGCCATCGATGTTGCAGTCAAAAACAACCACTTTTCTGGCACTATCCCTCCAGTAAACACAGCAACGTCTGAGCAAAAAAACCTGTTTTTCTTGGCACTTTCCCGGCAGGAAAAGCAGTAATGCATCAATTAAAAACAATCGCTTTTAGTGGCACCATCCTGGCAGGAAATAAAGTGATGTCTCAGTAAAAAACAACCGTCTTTTGTGTCACTTTCAATGCTGAAAAACAGCGATGGGTTGCTTAAAAAACATCCACATTTGGTGGCTAAATTTCTGCTGGAAACACAGTAGTGACTTGTTAAAATTAGCTGGTGTTGGTCTTGAATAGTGGTCTGCAGCTTGGCAGGCGTCTTGCCCAGTTGTCATGACATCCACCGTTCCCTGTGCCTCCAGATGACAAAGTCAGCTCACATACATGTCACAGTAGAAATGATGATATGATACATATGAAATGTACAAATGTAATGTATCCATGGTTTGCACAAACAATACAATACCAACATTTTCTTCTGGTGACTGGGCTGAAAAATACTAATTATAACAGGTTTATTGTGACTAATTAAACATCTCAAGAATCTGTTAATTGTCAACTTTATTAAAGGAGACCGGTGACCGTTTGCAACCATTCGAGAAATACTTCTAAAAAGCATTAAAAAACGATCTGTGAAATCTGAGAGGCACATGATTTTTGGTTAGGGAGCTAAAAGATGCAAACACACTGCTGTGGAGCTTGAAAATCTGTTAGAGGTTTAAACACACTGCCTGCCAACATACTGTAGTAATAACACACTCCAGAAATGCCACAAGTTGTTAATAAAACGGATCATCTTTACCATTATATAATGTTAATTGTGGCAACGGTCTCCAAGCTCTCCTCCTGTAGGTGTAATATTTTGGCAACTAGGTCACTTCCCCGTCCTACCAACCAGTGTTTATACTATAGAGAGAAATACAGTAGGTCATGAGTGAGAAAGCAGGCCCCACCCTCTGGTCTGCACACATAAACACTTAGACTTGCACGCAGTCACACACTCAACCGCCCATTTGGCCTCGGGCAGAGGCAGTGTAAGTATAATCACACATAACACAGTCACCATAGCGACCAGTCGGGTACAGACCTGAAGTCATGTTTGAATGTTTTCTTTGCTTAAGAGCCGCTCAGCTTATAGAAGTCTCGTATAACGTGTGTTTAAAGTGCAAACTGGGGTGAGATTCAGTCTGATTTTACACTTGCAAAATGTGCCAGTAAGAAAAGATCAGTTTATATCACAAGTTCTCCTTTAATGCCAAATATGACGAGTGGAGCAGACAGCGAATACATGAGGGTTGAGCATAAATGCTCCTTTCAAGTGTTGGTTGCATGATTTCCTCATGGCAAAAATGACATTTCCGATTAAAGCTCAACTATCTATATTCACTATTTCTGATTTGATGACATATTTTGTGAGATCATGATGCATTGCAATGCAGAGTTGATGTATTTAGTTTTGCAATTAAGTATAAAACTTCAAAGTTGGAATCTGAACTTCAAAGCTGTTATATTTTTACATGCTTTTCAAAGTATTCCTGGTCAGTAGGTCACATTTCTCTCAACAGTAATCTTCATTATATGCAGCGTTTTCCTTTTTCAAACACCACTGCAGCCTGTCACTGTCAACCAGATTGTGACATCTTGATATAATTGCTGCTCAGGCATTTGGTAGTCATTATGGTGTTAGTGTTTCTGATGCCACGTTCACGTCATGCGGGAAGGAGAAAAAGAAGTGATGGGAAAGGTTTCCATGGATACGGCTTGTGTGTTTTTACAGCATCTGACAACTCGGGGCGGTGACTGTCAGTGTTACTGATAACAAGTGTAATTTACACACTGAATGAACAGTTCCAGCTATGAGTTAGACTTGTAACAAGCGGAGTTAGTCATGTGGGTGTTAAAAGGGCTCGTGATCAAAATGTCATCTTTTTTTGGCTTTGAATTGTGGAATTTGGCTAATTTAAGCCTTCTGTGTTATTTTTACACAACTCCATATGCTGTTTTTAACCACAAAGTGAGACTTCTTTTCCTCTCTCGAATTTCAACTTATATTGTCATGTTGAGTATTTGTAGGCCTAATAATAATAATAATAATGATAATAATAATAATAATAATAATAATAAAATAGAAAATACAGATGTAGTTACTTCAAAACTTCCATGTGTTGCATGGGGGATATGTAAATCACATTACATACATGCTTGATGTCCCTTTTCTACTGTATTTAAAAAAAAAAGCTTGATGTCCCTTTTCTACTGTATTTAAAAAAAAAAAAAAAAAAAAAATTTAAATCCCCAGGAGGGAAATGTAGAATTACATCAACAAACAACAAAATAAAATTAAAAAATATATAATATATAAATATATAAAATATTAATTAATTAATTAATAAAATAAAATAAAATGACATAACATAAAATAAATAAATTGATATATAAATATAGTTCTGGTAAGTGGGGGAAAAGACATAAATTAATTTACTGGATATGTCTATTATTCTATTCTATTTCTATTTCTGTTTGTTTTTAAGCTAACTGTGGCTTATTTACAATTTTGTATTATTTTTATTATCTTTTTTTAGCAGCAATGAACTGTCCATAAAATAAAAAAGAAAACTGATAAAATAAAATAAATCAAATGAATAGTGAATAAACAAATAAAAAGTTAGGTTTATATCTGCGTGCAAAAACAAAGAATGTGCAAAAACAATTGTGCAATTGTGTTTATCACTCTTCTATTTTAAATGTGGTAAAGATTTATTGGATTTTAAATATTCCACACTGAAAGGACAAAACACCGATAGTCTGTGTCTGTCTGCAGACTGCGCTCCTTTGTTTGGCTGTCAATGTAAGATCATTACATTTCCAACGGCATATGAAAGCACCACCATGGTGCTCGGGGCTGACAGCCGCCTGCCGTTTGACCTCAGCCGCGCGGCTGCTTAAGTAACCTAATTTACACCGGTGACAACTCCATATATGGTGCAGAGATGACGCCATCACCGCTGTGCTCGGGTACGCGGGAAGGGGAGGGGGGGCTGCGGTTGCGCGTTCGCGTCATGGCTTTTCCACTGTGCGCGTCCCCACGGGGCTTTACTACCGGATGGACCATATATGGAGGCTGAGAGTGCGAGTGAGTGACGTGGTGTGTATCTGTGTGTGTGAGAGAGAGGCAGAGAGAGGCAGACAGAGAGAGAGAGAGAGAGAGAGGCAGAGCAGAAACTCCCGTGAAACTGGAGACACGTTTCCTTCTCCCACGTAAATTCTTCGAACTGCTGCTGGCCGGGTTTTTACCAGAATGTAAACAGTGACTGACATAATCTCACTCCACACGTTTCTGCTTCTGCTGACAGCTCCTTCTCATATTCATCAACAGTCACTGTCATACCACATATTAAAAACACTTCCTCAAACACTGCGCTTCCTGCTGTTGATGTGAAGATCGATTTCAAGACACATATTTGACTTGATTGTATAAAATCTCTCATATAAACTTAGGCTATATTTTACAAAATAAAATTCATTATTTTAAAGAAACGTCATTTTGCAGAATATTAATCGTTAAAAGAGAATTTTCTACAGACAAATTTAACTTATCATCTCATCAGGTTATAGATACGATTATTTTTTATTTTTTAAACATTACGTGTGCACGTCATGCCTCTTCTGAAAAAAAGCTGCATCTCTCCTGGAACAAAATGTGCTATATCAATATTTTTCCTGACCGCTTGCTCATGATTAACTTATTATTTCATGAAGGCATTTACAGTATGTTTTTGGAGAAAGATGAAAGATATCTAACCCCTAAAATAAAGAAACATAAAAAATGAAACATCTTCATTCATGTTTATAAAGAAGAAAAATGGAGCCTTTGTAATAAAAAATAAAAATATAATGTTTCTGGTTGGACTTTGTATCTGCAGTAGTCAGAGGTGTCTTGCAGCAGAAGCAGAAATCAAAATAATAAAAAGAGATCAACCGTGAGAAAAACGGTAGACGGAACAGATGGTGCGTGTGTGTGTGTGTGTGTGTGTGTGTGTGTGTGTGTGCGGCTACAGCAGGTGTGGGCGGCGCCTGTTTGTCACTTACTGAGGAATGAAGTCCACGTTACGTCAAAGAGGAAATAAAACGCCACCCTGCTACATGTACTCTCTCACTTCTCTGAGTACAACAACTGGTGAACAGCTGAGGTCCGAGCTTAGACAGATTAGAAACTAGAAACTAAAGTCTAACTCAGGACAGATAAAGCTCGTCTGCTTTGTTGAGCCTTTTTGGTGAAAGTGCCAAATCGACCGTGCGTAATTACGCATAACAACAAAGAAAGAACAATGAGTGCCACAGCCGCTATGGAAGTGAACGCCGAAGCCAGACGGATCCTGGCCGTGTCGATAAGCAAGCTGTACGCGTCCAGGACCCAGAGGGGAGGACTGAGACTCCACCGGAGCCTCCTGCTCTCCCTGGTCATGAGGTCTGCCCGGGACATCTATCACTCCTCCCGGGAGATCGAGGGGCCAAGCGGCGCGCAGCCAACATCGGAGGAGCCGATGGATACCAGCTCCAGCCCGGAGGAACATACTGTGCTCCCCGAGCCTCAGCCTGAGCCCCAGCCGGCACTGAACTCATCCGAGCCGCCCGCAGAGGAGCCGGACAGCGCGGACGAAGGGTGTGATAGTGATAGTGATATCACAGAGGACAAAGAGAACATGAGCCCGACGAGGCAGTCCAGGAAACGCCGGGGCAAGGCGTCGGCGGCGCCTGACTTCCTTCCCAGCAAGAGGGCGAGGCTGGAGCCCGGGGAGGAGAGGTATGCGGCCCCGCCGGGCAGCTGTCGCGCCGGGGCCGGGGAGTCCCTCACTGCTTTGTCTCTAAATCGGGTTATACCTGCCTTCTGAACAGATGGAGGGAGAAAATAGCCTCCAATGGGACTTTGGAGTGATTCTGAACTCCTCGTTAACCTGATAAGGGCGGTTTGACCCCCCCTTTGCGCACCAAGGCGCTGACCTACATCGGCGGCCCCGGGACAGAGGGATTACCGGGGCCATGGTGCGAGCTCTCCGGTCGATCTGAGCGTGCCTGCTGGGCCGGTGGAGCCCATTTCAACAAGCAGAAAAGGAGAAGAAGGAGAAGCAGGCCTGAGGGAGCTATGGGCCGGAAAGTTTGAGGAACAAACTGAAGGGGAACTGGTTGCGTTACTTTTTGTTTCCCGGTGAATCACCTTCAGTAAAATGAGTCCAAACAAGTGACTGGCGCTGACTCAAAGTGTGTGTATGTGTGAATCAGCAGAGAGTGACATGAGTCAGTCAGAGAAGAAGTGAAGTGGTAAACGGTTGACCACAAAACAGCACACACACACACACACACTCTCTCTCTCACACACACACACACACACACACACACACACACACACAGGCAGGACTTCAGGGAATTTCCTGCCTTTATACCGGGACTTGAAAGAGGAAGGACAGTTGGGGCAGACTCACTGCCACACAAACACACATTCAACTGCTGCTGTGGACTTTGATAAATCAATACTACTGCTAGGGGACTTTCCTGTAAACTGTTCACATGGTGCTTTGAGAAAAAAAAAACAGGCTGGTATTGGATGCCATTTAAACCTTGTGTTTTTATGTCACTAAAATGCTTCATGTCAAACCTGTGAAAAAAAATATTACCTCACATTCCAAGCTGCTTATTTAATCTGTGTGATTAAATTAATGGTGTAAATATTTGTAATAAAAAGCTGAAAGCGTACTCAGTTGTCCTGCTGTCTTTGTCCTGAGGTTACTCAAGTTTTAGGGTTGCTGATTAACACACACACAAACATCTTATTTCCAAATTAAAGGGCCACTGGTCTATATTGGGCCACAGTTCACAGGGTCAATCCTTTATAAGAGGGAGGATGTTGGTACAACCCAGCGCCAGTCTGGCTTGCTGCTGCTAATCTCAAGCTTACAGCCAGGCACACATTCAAACAAACAAACAAACTCACACACACACACACACAGGAGCAGCTTCCAGGGTCGCACCGTTTCCTGAGGATTATGACAGAATTCTGAATCACATCCTTCCTTCCCAACATGACCTGACGCTGAATCAGAGAGGGATAATAAAAGAGTTACGCAACGTCGTCACAGCAGCTGGGGCCAAACACCGCTGCAGAGTAACACAGAGAGCAGCAGGTAGTGTTTATAGCCGGAGGGCCTCTTCATCATCATCATCATTATCCTCATTACAAGAAGCAGCAGATTCCTGGCAGATGACTGGAAGTTAACACCCAGAAACTTAGTAATGGTGGTGTTGATCTGGTTGTTCTGGTTGCTCAGGTTTTTGTCACCATCCCTGTGTTTATTGTTGAGATTCCAGTTATCAACATCATCGTCCCCACTTCTTTGTTCCTACATATTAACGCAGCATCTGAGTCAAAAAGTGGAAGAAAACAAAAAGGATGAAGAATGATGATGATGTGATGATGAAGAACTGAGGAATGATGATGATTTCATCCCTAAAAGGTCAGGTGACATGCTCTGTAGTCTCCCTAAAGGCTAATTTTATCTTTATTACATATTGGGTCTTGTTTATGGTTGTGATCAACATTTCTCTCAGTCATAATAACACTGTCCTCACCAAACTCACTCCTGGGATCTGGGAACACGGCGACCTCGGAGCTACAAAGTCTGGCAAGAAACAAGTGATCACATAAGCAACCAGGTTGTAAACAAGTCAACAGTTTGTTTACATAATACAGAGAACCTGAACAACTGTTACAAGCAAAGTATTCATAAAACCATACTGTCCTCACATGGAGGTGGATGTCAAAGGGTTAACAAAACAGTCATTGTCGTCATCACTACCTTCTTCCTCTTGCCCTCCTTTAATAACAAGGAGAAAGAATGTGGAAAAAAAGTTGATGCTGCTGGGAGAAGTTTGCCCAGAGGGCTTTTATGCCATAAAGGGACTTCTTGGTTAAGGTTAGTGGAAAAGAAATCGTGGTTTGGGTTTAAGTGAATCGATTCCTGCCAGAAAGAGCTTTTTCTGACAAAAAAAGAAAGCTCTTGAGGCAGTTCTCCCATGTGCTGACTGTGATGATGCTGTTGCTATTTTGGCCATCATCTTTATCATCATAGTGAGGGGAAAGTGGGATTGATTACTCAGGGCCCCAATGGGAAGGGGGTTGTTGAAAAGCCTGGAATGAAAAGTTTGTTTTTGTTTGCAGCGTTTTATTTCTAAGTAATTAGTGCCATAACTGAATAAAAATTGGCAGAATAAATCATCTGAAAGACTGAACTTAAGAAATAGTTAAGAAATAGTGGAGGCTGTCTGAGGCCCCTCTCACCCCTTAAAGGTGCAAAATGGTTTAGTCCACCCTTGCACTGGATTCGTCGTTTTTGCCGTTATGCCGCCTCACCACTCTGAAGAAAAGGTACAATCACAGAATGGGGGGACAGAGTTGTTTCGCCTCTGAGTCGCAAACAGAGGTAGCAACAGCTCCGAAACAATGTCTGCACAAACGGGACAGCCAGCAGGGCGGGATCATGGGTGTGATGTTTTGACAGTGTGTTGTGCGTGTGACCCACTGCGGGGAATTCAATTCTAAAACCCCTTTTACACTGCCAGGTTTTCGGCGAATGTTGGGCCATTTTTCCGGCAAGCTGCGAGCATTTATACACACAGAGCCGGATTGGCGAGTTGATCCGAGGTGCCCAACTTTCCTCCTCGTAGGGTAGACATATTGTCGGAACCTTTTTAGTTTAAAAAGAACGAGGCGGCCTTCTATTGTCGGAACCTTTTTAGTTTANAGGAATTGCGCGCCCTCCTTGTCCTCGCAAACGAAGAGGCCATTAACCGTCAGATGACGGGGACGGTGAAGAACGGGCCGACTTACGAGAGAATCGCTGAAGGACTGACCAGCCGTGGCTTCCCTCCCACGTCACTGTTTACGTCACACGCTGAGCTACAAGTTTTGTTACTTGCTCACGCCCCCCACTGCCTCGAAAAAGGCGCATTCTGTATCAACAAAAGTAGGTAGGCGGCATTTTGCTGCACTCCCCGATTTTGTTTTTATACAAGACTGATTGGACTTTCCTGCAAATTTGCACAATTCCTATTTAAAAAGGGTTAAATTCACACGAGAGGATGTCAGCGGAGACAGTCTACCCTTCTTAAACTGTGCAGTACACATTGAAGAGGACAGAAGGGTAAACATCAAGGTGTACTGAAAACCTACACACACAGACCTGCTGTCTGACTCTCACCACCCACTGAAGCACAAGCTGGGAGTCATCAGGACACTGAGCCGTCAAGCTGAAAACGTGCCCACGAGGACAGAGGGGAAGGTGAAGGAAACGAAACACATTAGGGAAGCACTTTAAACCCTGTGGTTACCCTAACTGAGCCTTTGCAAAAACCTCAGACAGACCAAGAACGGCCATAGAGGAAGAGACATAAAAACGAAAAAACAGCGTCACTACTTATGTCGCAGGAGTGTCTGAGAAACTCTGAAGGATCTTCAACAAACACCACATCCATGTGCACTTCAAACCCAGTAACACTAAGGACAAAACACCCAGGCATAAGCAGAGTAATGTGGTGTATACAGATCAGTGCAGCCAGGAATGCACAAACTTGTACAATGATGAAACAAAACAACCACTCCACAAGTGCATGACACAACACAGGACAGTCTGCTCGTCAGGTCAATGAGGTTTAAGATGTAGCACTTATAATTACCATGACCTGGATGACTGAGAATCTTCACTGACAGCTAGCAGCTAAGTCAAAGAGGAAGAACAGCGGGTCTTTCCCCAAGAGAGGGCATTTAAGGTTCCGAAAAAGAAGAGAAAGAAAAAAGGGAAAGGGATAGAAAGTAAATGGACATTGTAAGGAAAAAAATCAAAAGGTGCATGACAGAGACGTGGATCTGGTGAGGAAGGGCAGGGGGCCACAGAGACTGCTCATGCATAGGGTTCTGAATGTGGTGCTACGCCCCTGTCCATCATCATAATCATCATACTTCTCTTCCTAATTCTGATGACTTTCACTTTCTTCCCTTTTCAGCTATTTACACCACCATCATCATCATCATCATCATCATCATCATCCTTGATCACTGGACTTAATTCTTTCTCTTGGGAAAAAACAGTGTGACAAAACAATTCCATCTCAAGGTTACAGACCAACTCGGACAAGAAGTCCCTACAAAAGCTATTAATGACATCATAACAACTGCCGAGCCTGTGTGTCAACAGAACATCTCCATGGCAACTGAGCAAACGCTGTCCGCTGATAAGGCTGTGTGATACAACACTGGAAAAAAGCAAAGTAAACGGAGGCTGGTTTGTTAAATAATCATCGTCCTTCATTGTAAATGAACGGAAATTGTAACCCTGAGGTCGTGGCTTCCTAACTTTAGGAACTCTTGAGGTCTATGAACCTTACTATTTGCCTTTGTTTAGTTAAATTCATTTTTATTATGAAACTATTTTTTGTTTATAGTGTTACATCCGTTGCTTCTGTCCTTTATTGTGAAGAACTGTGTGACATCTAAATGAGAAAGGTTCTTCATATTAGCCTTATTTAATGGTCTATCTTTCTTTTCATTTTCAGGGCAGTGACATGCCATTATTGTTATCATCAGTGAGTCTGCAGATTCATTTTCCAATCAATCAATGAATTATTTATTCTATGAAATGTCAAAAACATTGGTAAAAAATGCTTATTACAACTTCCCAGAGCCCAAGCTGACGGCTTTAAATGTTCTGTTTAGTCTGGCAAAGAATCCAGAACACAAAGATAATTAATTTACACTGACATACAACAAAAACAGGCCTCAAATCCTCTCATTTAAAGAGCTGGATCCAGAAAATGTTGTCATCTTCCCACAGGATTTTCCTGAAAAACGCCTGAAACTATTAATGGATTATCAAAAAAGTTGTCAGTTATTTTGCATTTTTATCTCTCTTTTCCTCCTACTGATTGTCACCTTCTTGTTTATTGTTTTTAAACACTTTCCACCATTTTTGTAATCACCACCCTTAATACGAGGGAATGTCATTGAGACTCGTCATAGCTGCGAGGTTCATCCAAAAAGTGATTTCTCTCTTAATCTGAAGGGTGTTTAGAGGACTGAAGGGGTGAAATAATGCAGTGTTTCACAAGAGCAAAAGCAAACTTTTGAGAAAAGTCAGAAAAATAGACAAAAATTTGGGTAACAAAGTCTTTATTTTGTCTTAACTGATCTGGAGACCTGCTCAGATTATTCTATGGATAATTCCAACCCCCAAAATGGAAACCACTGACGTAAAACACATCATGTTTTTGTTATGACACGTACGTTCACTGATGTTGTTTTCATACATCAGAGGCTCAGCTGCACTGTCACACCATGAGTGTTAATACCACCTAATATCCACCCAGCATATGAACGTACACATAAACCCCCAGATGAGAGTTTCATCATAGTGACCCTGATCTGCCTACATCACAAGCTTATCATGAAAAGATCTGGGTCATATGGGGGCTTTCGTTTTTAAAGTTCTATATAAATCCCCTTTAAGCAGCAATAATTATTTAGCTGTAATCGTGTTTATCAGTTTGCTGAAGGACCTAAGTCACGCAGTGTCCTTAAAAAAAGCACGGTAATTGGTTTTACTAACAAAGACAATGCCACTTATATATGCAGATGAGTTTAGTGAACATATCATTAGACTGATGAATGAGGGCCAGGGAGGAAAAAAAGTAATGTGGGTGGAGAGAGACTGAATGAATGAAACCAGGATCACGAATTGGCACAACAAAACTTCTTTGCTCCTTAATAGTTATAAATACTCATTTTGTTTGTGTGTCCAACTCAGATGTATTGTACATTTCTGCAAACCATGGATGCGTTTAATTTGTATGGTTCTTATATATCATCTCAACGTGTCTAAAGTGAAGTAGATCTGATTACATTTGTATGAGCTGACTTTGTCATCAGGAGGATGGCATGACACCATGGCTGCCAAGTTGCAGACCACTGCAGAGCAATATTCAAGACCAACAAACAGCAAAGCCAGTTGATTTTTAGTGACACAAAGCAGCATTTCAAGCCACAGTTGTGTCAGCCGAACTGGGTGTTTTTAGCAAGACACTGAAGGCATTTCCAGCCATTATTGTGTTACTAAAAGCAGGCATTTTTTAGCAAGATACCTGCAGTATTTCCAGCTCTGATTGTGCCGCCAAAAGAGGGTGTTTTTAAGAAAGACATTGGCGAGATTTCCAGCCACAACTGTGCCACCAAATCTGGGTGTTTTTTAGCGAGACATCAACTGCATTTCTAGCTGTGATTGTGCCACCAGAACTGTGTGTTTTTAGCAAGACATCAAAGGCATTTCCAGATGTTATTGTGTCACTAAAAGCAGGCATTTTTTAGGGAGACATTGGCGAGATTTCCAGCCACAACTGTGCCACCAAATCTGGGTGTTTTTTAGTGAGACATCAACTGCATTTCTAGCTTGTACCAAGTCTGGGTGATACTCAGCGAGATATAAGCGGCATTTCCAGCCATGATTGTGCCACCACAACTGGATGTTTTTTAAGCAAGAAATCAAAGGCATTTCTAGTGGCTATTGTGTCACCAAATCTGGGTGTTTTTTAGCAAGACATTGAATGTATTTGCAGGCATGATTGTGCCACCACAGGGAGGTGTTTTTCAGCAAGACATTGGCAGGATTTCCAGCCGCAATTGTGCCACCAGAACTGGGTGTTTTTAATAAGATATCAAAGGCATTTCCAGATGTTATTGTACCACTAAAAGCAATTGTTTTTTTAGCAAGACATTTGCAGGATTTCCAGCCATGATTGTGCCACCAAAACTGTGTTTTTAATAAGACATCAAAGGCATTTCCAGCCATGACTGTGTCACCAGAGCTGGATATTTTTTTCAAGCAAGACATCGAATGCATTTCTTTTCATTATTGTGCTACCAAATCTGGGTGTTTTTCAGTGAGACATCAGCAGCATTTCCAGCCGCCCTGTGCCACCAGAGCTGGATATTTTTTAAGCAACACATCAGTGGCATTTCCAGCTGCAACTGTGCTACAAAAAATGAATGTTTTAATCCAAAACATGATATTGTCTTAACAAATCTGATGTGTTTGTGCCTAAACATAACCACACTTTAGCACAGCATTGCTGAAATGTAAATAAAGGTAGAGTTTCAACATATCTGCGTCATCATATTGTACAAATGTAACATATCTGTGGTTTGCAGAGGTGTACAATGTCATCCTTTATTCTGGCAGTTGGGTTCATAAGTCATATTATTCAGACTCGTCTTTCATTGCTGAATAGTTGAAAGTTTGAGCAGAGGCAGGAAAATGAGTTTTGAATGGCAGAAATCTTTTTGATTGAGTCATCACAGAGTCATCGGCATCGATCATCATCCCCCTCATATTTAGGTCATTCTGTGGTATGTATATATAACTACACACAGTTTTCAAGGACTTCTGTGAGCCTCAGATGAATCACATTAATGCTCCGCATGATTTGGATCGATTACATCTACGACTTAACTGCTCAGAAGAGATTCAAAGCTGAGTCTCAGCGGCTGCTTGTCTGAGAGCTGCAAGTTATCCACAGACGGGCACAGCGGCAGTGGTACATAATGTTCCACACAGCCACTTGAATAAGAATACAATGTGTCCTTGGACAGCACATGTGCTCAAATCAAACAATATTACAAACATATTTTTAACAGAGACTCATTCTGGCTCAGATGTGTAGAATGTGTAGCTCAGGGACATGGGGGTTTTGGTATTATTATTCTGAATTTCAATTTGCAGGCTTGTGATGTTAATGCTGTGCTGAGAGGGGCTTTAATGGAACCAAAGGTGCAAATCTTCCTTTCAAGGACACTGATGGGGTGATTGTGTTGTTCTTTTTATTTCTCAGTGTTTTGCAGCTTTACTAAGAAAAGCTGCTGCTCTAATGCATCCTCCACTGAAAAACAAACAAAAAACTGTTTCTACAGCAAATAAGCAAGTCGGGCATGATCTCAAGCACCAGTGATTCTCTGTTCTTTTCAGCTGTCTACTCCTTGTCACTTGGTGTATCAGTGGATCCTAATGACAGTGATGGATTACAGTTATTACTGCTATAATACACTATTGCTCATGTCTGTGCTGTCTTAAGTATGAATGCTTTTATTGTTTTGGCCTTAAAACTGTCAAAAAGAATGAAGGCTAGTTCATAGTGTTTTTTTCCATTCATGTCTGTAAGGGTCCCTGCAGTTGCCTGTGCGTGGAGCCCACCTTTTGTGGCCACACAAACTGTACGCATGGCAAGCGCACTGACTGCACATGCTCATTTTACAAAATATAATTCCATGTTCCACACTTCAGTCCAGTCCAAAACACTGCGGTCAAGCCAGCCATGGGCGCTGCACTGCAGTGAAGTTAGTTTTATGTTATCAGATAGACATTAACTCCGGACCCAGGAGTGACTACCTAATTTCAGTTTCACCTGATGTTGGCAACAGGGCTTTGGTAAGCTCACCTCTAAGCCCTCCCGTCGGAAACGGATGCAGAAAAAGCACAAATCGGTGAATACAAATTCACCAGTCGGCAGGAAATTAAATGTTTGATGTTCAAACTTTTCTGGCGGAGGACCCCAAAACCCTGTTTCATGTGTCTTCACCAAACTTAAAACAAAACCTGTGCCCCTGCTATGAATGGGACCGTGTGCGTGTCTGCGTGACAGCAGCTGTCCGCGGATGTTCAATGTTGAAAGTATGTCCGAGCCTTAAGACTGCTAAGCTAGTAGCTCTGTGAGACAGAGGGGCTTTGAGCTGAATGTTAACGACGGCATGCTGACATGCTCAAAACAACAAAGCTTGTATGCTGATGTCTGGCAGGTATAATGTTTAGCATGTTCAAAATCTTTTTTTTTTTTTAGATTATTTTTTCAGGCTTTTTTGCCTTTAATGTATAGGACAGAGTGAAATGGGGTGAGAGAGAGACTGGGGGGTGACATGCAGTAAATGGTTGCAAGCCAGACTCAAACCTGCAACCACTGCGTCGAGGAATTGCTTCTGTACATGGGGCACCAGCACTATCCACTACGCTACCGACGCCCCAGCATGTTCACAACCTTAAGGTGTGTCTCAAATCACATACTTCCGTCAGTACATTCCATGTAGTATACTATGTGCACTATGTACTCATTGGTGTAGTGCGTGAATTTCGACAGGATAGTGTTGCCTCAAACCAAACACGGCAGTTGTGCACTCACCGGAAATGACTACCGCAAATTAGCTAGTTAGCAAACTAGCATTAGCATTAGCATTAGCGTTATCATTCGCGGTACCAAATCATTACAGGCTGCTAAATTAACCCAATAAACATACTGCTGGCTTATACCCGACAACAGTATAGTGGTGCTTAGTGCAAAAAAAAACATGTATAACGACAATGCAGCAATGTTCACGGTTGCACAGTCCTCAGCCGCTATTTCCAGTTTGAAAAGTGGTCCCTCCCCTTCCGCTACGTAGCCAAGATGGCGACCATTGAGGGCGAGAAGTGTCCATAGTTCCACACTCAACTTCTTGACCGTTTTGAGTGCACCATACTTCTAAGTGTGAACGCACTTATGCTCTCAAAATATTAAGTGTAAGTACAGAAGTACGTGATTTGAGACACAGCATTAGTTTAGTGTGTTAGCATGCTATCATTAGCCAAAGTGCAGCCGGGAATGCAGCTGGTCATAAACTAGAATATTGGACAAATTTTGACTTGATGAAAAAGGAAGGGATCACCATACTGTTTAAATCTTGAGGACATGAATATCTTGAAATCCAAATAATACCTGCTGAGACATGTCTCACATGGTGGCAGTACAAGAAAAGTCAGGAGATCACCAAAGTCAGCAGGCTTCATCCTCTGGAAACCATGAATGTCTGTAAAGAACGTCATGGTGATCTGTTAAGTGGAGATATTTTAGTTCAGACCAAAGCGGTGAACTGACACCAACACTGCCATCTGTAGAACGATGCCACCAGCAATGGTTGCCAGTTCCAACCTCTCAAACGCTGGGATTTGCAACTGCTCTCAGTTTAATATCATTTTGAATTTCTTACATTGGGGTGTTTGAAATTTTGACCTTGGGCTCTGGAAAACAGCACATTTTACAATAATCTGTAAACTTAATTTTGAAATTGTATTTGGTGTATGTTGGGACTTGTTGGGGGACTATTGATGTATGTGGGACTGAGTCAAAATAAACCACAGTTTATATGTGTTTATAAATTTTCAGACAGTACTGGAGCCCTATGGCTCAGAGGAATAAGATATATCAGGCTTTGGAAACACAGTTCTTGATAGTAGATCATTGCTGATGCTGGTCTTTTAATAGTATGTTATGACAAGAAGAAAAATAAACAGAATATTCCAAGTAAAAACAATAATCCTCTAACATTTCCTGCTGCACAAATACATTTTCTATCAAAACAAATACTGTTGCAACAGCAGCTATGCAAATTGCAGACACGTTTTCAGCGACAGCTTCCCTGGACCAATCCCGTACTGTTATGGCCATATATGTGGCAGCCTGATTAAGATGCAGAGTGCAGGGGCCAGACAGTCACAGTGACGAGGAGCTCTAACAGCTCAGAGCTAAAAAAAGAACAGCGCAGGAAATGTCTTCACACAGGATGCATGCATGCATCGACCGGCGCGCACCCGCCTGTGATGGAGGCAGATAAACTGAGGGACCAATCAGAGGGAGGGAGTCGTGTGCAGATGTGCGGGGGCCAGTACAGAGTCTTTGATCATATAGGCCTATGTCATGGTGTATACCATCATTATGATGTACTGTGGTTTGATTACGTACGTGTTTGGGAATTTACACCGTGAATTATCACTGCATTACACTGGTTGTGTTATTACACTGGATAAAATAACATATTTAAATAAGTGAGCATATATTTAACCTATATTAAGGGACTGTACAAACAAACTGACAATACTCACAATTAGTACAGATTTGGTCAAAGTGTCACACCATCAATAACTAAAAGCATAAATAATTTAAGATAGTATACTCTAATTTAAACCTTATTATATTTCAACAATAGCTACCAATGCAAACACTAGAAGCAGAGTTAAATCATTTCAAATGTATGGCAAGTGTTACAAAATTGTAATTACTGCAGACACTTCATCATAAAGAGATACTAAATAAAAGGCTAAACTTAAATTATAACATCATGTGACACTTTGGCCCAATCCAAGTACACCCCCCCCCCCAGCCAATATTTGTATGTAGGTCCCACGTGAACTGAAAAATGGGCCCCCAATGGGACTGTCCACAGATTCCATATTGGCCCCAATATGGAACCCGATTGCCCACATGGATTGGTTTACCCAAGTTGGCCCCACATTGGGTTATGCTAGTGCTACCCGGGTACCAAGAGAGTACGAGTCCAAACTGGGTGTCTTATCTGGGGCCCACTCGGCTAACCCACCCATGAGGGCAAATGGCATGGGGTCAATATGGAACTCGTGGACAATCCCATTGGGGGACTTTTCTGTCTAACAAGCACAAATTATTGCTAGTATGCTGATGTCTCGGTAGCTGACTACAATAGTTATTGTTGTTATTGTTATCTCGGATTCATGCATGACAGTCTCGGACTTTGACTTTCTATGTCGCATTCCCTTCCTTGGATGACAAATGACGCCTGAAATCTACCGAAGGTTCAGCAGTGAAGTTGCTGCACCTGTTACCACTCCTCTAATATCAGCACAGACTGGCAGAGAAGCAGCATGGGTTGCTAATGTTAGCCCACAGAGCACTGCTAGAGGCTGTTTGTTATTTATTTGCGCGGTCTCACTTTGAAGTCGTCGAAATCTGGCGCTTGGGCAGTGACTTGTAGTATCAGACACCAACGAAAAAAGGTGTCCTTCAGCGTCGGCATTATTTACAGTCGGTTGCCATTATAGTTTAACAGTGCCCGGCAGAGTTAGGGGGAAATGCAGCAGGACAAGGATGAAAGGTAACGCGGCGAAAGTCCAATGAGCGTGGGTGGGAGGGGAGGTGGATGGGTCTAAGAGACACAGACTTTCACCCGAGAAAGCGATGTTAGCATCCCGTAAGATTCTAAAGCCAAACCCTGTTCTTTTTCCCTAAACCCAACCATGTGTGTTTGTTGATGAAGGAAAAAAAAAGCAATTTGTGATGTTGTACCAACGTAGTGCTTTTATTTTGAAAGAGACTGTATGTACATGTTAAATTTCCTGTGAAAACAGAAGTGTATATTGAAAGAAGACAATGCATGTAACAGGCAGAACTTGACACGACGTCCCAGAACGTTAACCAACGCAGCCAGGGTACCTTGCACGTGGAATGTTGACATGGAAAATCCATGACCAAGCACGTCAATATGTGACGAGGTCAGAGTGAGAATGTGTTGCATTTATGAGGGGGGAGGGGTGGTGCTTACAAGGGGGAGGCCTGTCAAATAATTTTTTAAGTACTGACGAGGAATGACGTGTTTTTATTTTTGGCTTAGGGGAGGGGCATACAGTTTTAAATGGCTTTCTTTAACATATTTTTATCCATTTAGCCTCCAACAACCCATATTGATCCACTGAAGTGTGCGTCTGTGAGCTGGAGGTCATGCTCTGTTGTAATTTCGTTAGAAAGTGGCTCATGTGTTTCTCTGGAAATGAAGAGGAAGTCATTATGTGTTGTATCTGTGTGTGGAATCATTTGATGATCACATGTCAGGAGGCTGTGAACACATGACCTCATGCCTCTCACAGCGCCTATTGTGTGGCTGACTGAGATGTTTCATTACAACAGAGGGCCAACTATGAATGTGAATGAGTAAGAATGTGTGAGTGTGTGTGTGTTTGTGTCTGTGTGTATCTGTCAGCAGCAGCAGGGCTCGCAGAGACAGGAAGTGATGCGTTGATGCCGGCGGGCGACAGAATGTGTAGGTGGAGTCTATTTTTAGACTCAGCTGCAGGAAGACAGAGCTCTCCAAAACATCTGGGCTTCTGTGACTGGATGTGTGTGTGTGCGTGTGTGTGTGTGTGTGTGTGTGTGTGCTCATGACTCAGTAGGCAGGCTAATGGCCAGAGGTGATGCTTTTAGTGCCTTAAAATGTCCTCAAAGCCCACAGATAATTGCATCTTGTCACAAAAATCAAATTAGGACATAATTGTTCTTGTGTTTTTAGCCTCTTAAGGTGTCAGTCGAATGCCACCCAGTGTGTGCGTGTGAGGAGGTGGGCGACAGACAGACAGACAGACAGAAGGACAGGAGGAGGAAACACAGATGTGAGGAGAAGGAGGGCTGCAGGAAGAGCAGGAGGCGTTCAAAGAGAGGAAGGGGAAAAAGAGGAGGAGGAGGAGGAGGGATGCCAATAAAACGTGACCACACAGGGAGGGGGAAGTGTAGGACACAGCAAAAGGTTTAGTGAGTGTGTGGGTGTGTGTGTGTCTTCCACAGCCCATATCAGTGACGTAGTGTCAGACGTAGACGGAGAGGAGGAGGAGGAGGAGGAAGAGGAAGGCATTCTGAGGACGCTCGGTGAGGAGGCGTCTGATTTCAACACGTTTTAAATTCTCAAACAGAGGAGAGCGAAGCAGCCTGGTGTGTTTTGCAGGGTCTTCTCACCTGCGATGAGTCGGCCGCCTCTGAGCGTTTTTAACTCTCTGTAAATGAAGCTCTGTTTCATTCACTGCTTCTCAGGCAGATGCACCGGTCTGCAGAAAGGACTGAGGAAAATACATTATTAGGGAATCTGCTCATGTAGATTTAAAACAACAATGAAATGAACACAATTAAATCCATTTCATGGCTGGAGCCTATCCCAGCTGACACTGGGTGAGAGGCAGGGTACATCCTGGACAGGTCACCAGACTATCACAGGACTGACACATAGAGACAGACAACCATTCACACTCACATTCACACCTACGGACAATTTAGAGTCACCAGTAAACCTGCATGTCTTTGGACTGTGGGAGGAAGCTGGAGCACCTGGAGGAAACCCACGCTGACATGGGGAGAACATGCAAGTTCAGCATGGAGGTGCTCCCCCACGCTGGGTGTGAACCAGGAACTCTCTTGCTGTGAGATGACAATGCTAACATTTAGAACATTAATATAGCAGCAAACAACTATTAGTGGAGCATGGTGTCCTGAGCAGAGAATGTCACGCTCCCTCTGTGTGTGTAGGAATCGGAGCTTCTCTGTTCTTTGTCGCTGGTTGATGGTTTCGGCCGCCCGTGCATGAAAGAGCATGTGAGTCCCTGTGTGTGTATCCAGCTGGTCTTATTCTATTCCCAAGTGTGTTCCACCTGGTCAAAAAAAAAACAAAAAAAAAAAAAACTTGGGAAAAATAAACTGTGCATCTCATTGGCGAGCTAATTGCCGCCTTACCACTGTGAAAGTGCAACACCCAGGTTAACACTGTTAGCTCCTTTAGCACTGTTGTTGTTAGCGCTGTTAGCAACGTTAGCCGCTGGCTGAGACACGTATAGACTGAATCATCGTTTGTTTGCAATAACTATCAAATAGAAAATTCTCATGTCACGTTCATAAAATGAAACAACGCTGAGCAAACTCTGCCTAAAAAAAAAATCTATATCAGTTTAAGTGTAGGCTGTATTAAGAATATTTTCACCACTTTTTCACCAGGCTGTCAGACAGCCTTTTCTGGCAGGGGATTGAAGCCCTTTTGTCAATGTCACCACTCACTGACAAAAACAGTAATTTAACAGAAGCAGAACACTGAGTTCACACTTACACTTATTTTTTTTAGGTAGCTAAAATGTTTTCCTGCTGCCCCGTCCACAGCAGTTACATTGCTTGGCTTCTGTGTGACAATGTTGACAGTGTGACTACACAAAGCCTCAATTTGGTTTCGCCTATTACAACATAAGCACCATTTAAAATAAACTCTGAGGCCTTACAACTAGATTTTTGACACAGACAAGGCCACAGAAATAAGGCATGACTCACCTCTGTTGATACTGTTCCTCAGTGGTGCATGTTCCTACACAACTTTGCAATTAATCAAATCATGTACAGCCAGATAACACAGTGTGTGTGAGTGTGTGTGTGTGTGTGTGTGTGCTTTTGGCGCCTTTGAGGGTCATGCTTAGTAATTTGCCTCTGAAATGCAGGGGAAGAAAAGTAGACAGTTCCACAAAATAAAAACATTTAAAATATCTAAATTTGTACTTCGTTTAGTAGTTCAAAAAATGTTTAATATGAAGCTGGTGCCAGGAGACGGTTAGCTTACTTTAGCATGAAGACTGGAAAAGGGGGGAAGCAGCACCTTGAAAGCTCACTAATTAAAAGGTCACTGTGTAGCATTTCAGTCGGCAGAATTATAGTATAATAAGTTTTCTTTCGTGTATAATCACCTGAAAATAAGAACTGTTGTTTCGTTACCTTAGAATGAGCTGTTTATATATTTACATAGGAGGCGGGTCCTTGGTCTATGGAGATCACCCAGGCCCCCCAGGAAGAGACCTGGGCTTTGAAGCCAGCTTTCGAAGTGGCTAAAAATACCCTAAAAGACCTTTTCCCATTGACTTACACTGGGAAAGAGACATCTGTGAATCAGTGGATACATTTATTTGACCGTCACAACCCCCCACGAAATGACTTGTTTCACTATGAAGACTTGACTCATTTGGTCCGATAACATTTGGAAGGTCTAGAAGAGCTGCAAGATTTAATCATTTATCTCCATTGGAGTTAGCATAGCGCTAAAACAGAGGTAGCTGCCTTGGCTAGCAGAAGTGTCTTGGTGCCTGCTCTATGGACCCAATGGTGCTGAAACAGCGCCGATCATCCAGGTAATTTCATAAAGCTTTTTTGGCTTTGTGCACCACTGAGCAAATTTCATTGGAATGAACAGGGTCCTGCCTTCAGTGTGGTATTTAGGTTTGTTAACACATCCATGATAATATCACGTTGCACTGCCATGTTTCTACAGGAGCCCAGAATGGACAAACCAAACACTGTTGGTGAAGATTCTCAGTCATCCAGGTCCTTGTAATATCATTGGCAACTGGACTTGCTTGAGTTTCTTGAATTCAATAACTCAAGCAAGTCCAGTTGCCAATGATATAGCACTTAGGAAACCAATGTGTGCACACATTAGCATGTGGGGCAGCGGCCCATCTACGACATTCTGAACAGTTGCAGAGAAACACTAATTTGTAACATGGAACTGCTTTATTCAGTGTTTCTTCCCATTTTAATCACCTGATCTGTTTTAGAGAGGAAGAGACCTCTGCAGATAATTGACCTATGGCTAAGCCCCGCCCTCAAACGCGATGAGCCAATCACAGTGTGTATAGCCATTCCCATCCCCTCGGACATTCTCTGCCTGGATGTCCATTGAAATGCATTACAGAAAGTCAGTTTTCAGTTATGAGCTTTTTCGGAGATTTGAAGTTTAAAAATGGTTAAACGATGTGCATGGGGTACATGCAACTCTGACACAAGGTATCCTGAGAGGCTGGGCGACCAGGTATATTTTTTACACTTTAAACCACATCTCAACCGAGAAAAGTGTCTCCTTTGGATAAAGTTGTGTGGTAACGTTAGACCACAACATCAACTCAACGTGAATAAGATTAACAATGATGTCTACATCTGTTCTAAGGTAAGTCAACATTGTGTTTGAGGCAACATATTGTCACTTTGCTGGAAAGAAATATAAAGTTATCTGTAACATCTCTAGCTAACGTTAGCTAAAGTTAGCCTAACGTTAGCTCCTAGCTGCGTTGTTCATCATGTCACCTTGTTTGCTGGGAGTTCATTAGCCTATTTTGTTCTAGTTTTGTACTTTGGTGATCGTACATCATTGTTAGCTGTTGTCCAAAGGGCTCTAGTTAAGCTAACGTTAACTTCTGGAGCTTAGCTTCATTAACTTATCTGTAATGGCAGAGATAACAAAGGTTGGCAAACGTTATGCTGAATGATTCAGTGTAAATACTGTAGCACCAAACTAACGGAGAGACACTCTTGGTAAAGATGGTAAAAAGGCCGTTATCCTTTTCTCATATTCTGAGCCAAAAACCTTAACTTCAGTGGCACTTTAACTTGTTGTCTTTGATGGTGACGGCAACCAGATGCGGTTCACAAGCGTACACTGTGACCTGTAAATTTTGGCTGGTAATTTAAGCTTTTCATCGGCCTTCTCAACAATAAAATGATGAATATATCCCTCCAATGTGTAGTTTAGGCCCCAACTACTTCTCAATGACATCTGATCGTTATGTCCCCAAAAATCATCAATTGCCTCCTGCAAAATGCCGTGTACTGTGACACCTGCCATAGCGCCGGTCACTGAATGTTGATAGTTTGTCTAGTGAGTGGAGGGGGGCGTGGCTTAGCCATAGGTCAATTCAGGTCCTGGTTGCAACCTCCTGAACAGTGAAAACTGAAGGAATTCTAACTGGGAGAAGTTTCAGCTAGTTGCAATCTGCAATCTTCACCACTAGATGCCAAAATTACAAAGTTACACAATTCTTGTGTAACTTTTATTTTAAATAAACACTCTTGCATCTGTAATCAGACTAATGACGATGTAATCTGATTATGTGTAATCTCATTGAATTGTGGTGTAGGATCAATAAAGCAGACAAGAGGATGGGTAGAATGCATTCTCTCTGGTTTATTCAGGTTCTTTAGGAAGAGTTCTGTTTGAAATTACAAAATGCACTGGTAGAAACAGCAGAGATAGATAGAGAAAGAAACAGAGGGAGAGAAAGAGATGGTCGGAGAAAGAGAGAAAGAGAGAGGGAGAGAGAAAGAAGGGATTTCATAGCCGGAATAAACGGGAATAACATCACCAGATTCAGGTTCAGGCAGCTCTTTACTCTCAAAGGGATTGTTTTTCATCGAGGAAAAGTTTTGTATTCCTTCTCCCCCTTTTTTATAATCTTTTCTTTTTTTGTACTGTTAGTTTAAGTGTTATCTATCCTTGCTCCCCCACGGTTTTTCCCCCGTGAAATAACTGGCAAATATAACAAACAAACATTCTTTGATTTCATCACCAAAGTCATTTCCATTTTTTTTTTTTTAATCAGGATGATTTTTTTTTTTTTCGTTTTTGTTTATTTTTTTGGCAGGTTTTTTTTATTTTTTTGTTTTTAAAAATAGAAGAAAAAAGAAACACATTGCTCTTAAAAACATCTATCTATATATATTTTTACATATATATACTTTTTTCTTTATATTTATTTTTTTTTAATTCCTGAAGTTGACTTGTTACCCCACATAGTGGCATGCACATTGCACATGCAAATCTGTAATTAAATACTTCTCTTTTATCTTAAATTGCCATGTATGTTTATTTTTTCTCTTTTTTCCCCAACTTGCTGAGTGAATCCTGTATGGTTTTCTACTGTGGCACTGGTTCGGTTTCTACTGGGTCGAGTGTCCGATGGTTTGCGTGGTGATGAGATGGATGGTTGGTAGTTGCTTCGGAGAGTTCCCCCAATGCATCTCTAAACCAACAGATCTTTATTCCTTAAATATTAGGATCCTTTAAACTATATTTAACCCTTTGTAGCTTGTTTATACCTTTGGATGGTGGCCAGCTTAGCATTTATTAGCATGTTTGGAGCACTTTCCTTTTACTCCTTTAGGTTGGTTTGTTAAACGATTTCACCCAGACATTGCCTAAGGAAGATACAGCTGTAACAAAGTTGCAGATAAGAAATATAAAGGTTATATTGTGATATTTCTAACTGTTCAGTGACACAGAGTAAACTATTGGGTAGAATATGGGTTTAAGTGGAACGAGTAAGAAGAGCAAAGAAGAAGAGACAGAAATGTCTCTAGTCTTTGGCTGAATTTTCCAGGATAGAAATGAATTTTCTTTTTATACCTTAATCTTTACTTCTCATAAATGATAGATTACCAAAACTTTGTATAAAAAAGGAGCTAATGGTTAATTTTGGTCGGTGCAAACCTAAACAAATGAGACGCAAAAGACAAATGAATTAAAAATGTGTCCATTTTTGTTGCAATGAACTGTAGATGTGTCACTTTCCCCTGTTTGGTCCAAGGACCCCTGACTAATCACATTATGTAATTAATCTGACTAATCTGACTCATCGGAGAATAAACAAATCTGTGCTACAAAGGGTTAAAAAAAGACCCTGCTGATTTCCCCTTCTTATGTCACCTTGAGATGTTTTGGGAGAGCTCGGCCTCCAGCGTCAGGGACGCTGACGTCAGGAGGTGAGAACCGATCTTCTGGAAGCAACTTGTCTCCACTGGGTGGGCTGATGGTGATGGAAACAAATGGAGAAGAGAGATGGATGGAAACAGAGAGAGGGACCTTGGGGGTTGCTATGGCGACAGCAGGAGACACTTCACCTGTGTCTCTGAGGAATCAATTTACTATAAATCAGCACAGAGAGGTACTGAACCCGGCAGGTATCAGGGATGAAAGTTTTGATGGTGGGCACAAAAATGAATAAGTCTTTCCTCGCATTTATAAGTCCTGCCTTGAGATTAGCAGTATTAGCAAGGAGCATCGGGAGTGTTAATGTCAGGCTAGCAGCTGTGTTTCAGGATAGGGGTGTACGCAAATTACTTGCGAGTTATCACATTTAGCATGTTAGTCCCGTTGATGCTCTCTCAACCGTTTTCAATGCTACATTGGAAGTTGTTTTAGTACGTAGCACTAAATGGCAGCAGACAAAATAACCTTTTCCCACCAAAATGAGTGCATATTTCCAGATTTTTTACACGCAGGAAATATAAATATAGATGATAGATTCCTTTCCCATTGCCAATAGACAAGTAAGCAATTTGTTCCGGTGTATCACGTTTGATGTCTTGAATGTCCAAGTTAGTAGATTGTAGAAAGTAGGCTAGCATGGTGGACGCTAGTAAAAATGTTACTGTGGTTACTTCTTTTTGATATCTATTACCTATTAAGTCCCTCTTTCAAACTCAGTGCCGAATAATTTAAAATGATGTTCGAGCGCTGCTGCTAGACAGAGACAGACGATGAAGATTTGCAGAATTCAACGAGCGTTGCGCCAGAAAAGGGGCGAAAACTAGCTTGTCCATCTGTGTGGATGTTTCCGACACTGACAGTCGGAGCTGGAGTGGATAAATACCCTTAACCACTGCGGAGTCATTTGTCCTGGGAATGAAAGCCGATTGTAACCTCTGCGTCTGAAGACAAAAGCCAGGTGTTTGTGGGTGTTCTTTGTTGAGTGGAAAAGGGGCTAAAGCTAGCTGGTGAACATCTAAAAACCAAATATTCTCTTAGGAAGGTGGTGTGGACCAAAACAGAGCTAAAAGGAGTGTGAATAATGGACTTCAGTTCATCAGATGGACACAAACATGACTCCAAATTAATGCTAGCGTTGCTCTGTGTCTGTGTCAGTTGTTAACTGTTAGCTCACACTTTAGCAATAAGCACTTCCTAAGGTGATAACATATCAGTTTTGTTATTCCTGCCCCCTCGTAATTGATTAGTGCATCTTAGGGGCCCTAACACACCAAGCCAATGGTGGGTCGTTGGTCAGTCTCGGACTGTTGGTGAGCATCTGTCGCTGTAGTTTCTGCGGTGTGTCCCGCATTGGTTTGCACAAGTTGGCCCATGTTGCCCCTTATTTCGGATGATTACGCATCTTAAATCGGCATTGGAGTTGGCTGAGCGTGTTGGTGAAAGAAATCACTCTGACTGGAGTTCAGTTAAGTGGAGGAGAACAGAAATGGAAGTGAGGAAAGCAATCAAATGACTAAAGCCTAGAGGGCGGAACAAATTTGTTGTCTTAAGCAGAAAAGGTTTGTAATTGTTTGTTATTGTTCGTGTGCGCACATTAACTATGCTTTGCTCTTTCAACATTGGATTGTGTTTTGCTAACTAGCGTCTGGAACCTGACCTCTCTGTCTCTCAGTTTCTCTTTTTGAATGATGAAAACACACTACCGCCACCTGCTGGTCAGGACAGTTGCTCCCTCGTGCAGGTACAGAATGTATGTGCTAGTTGGCTGTTGTGTTCAGGTGCAACTTTTTGGCTGAGACAGAGGTGACATGAGGTGACGCATCAGTCGGCCTTTGTTGCCTCTGCTTGTTTGACGCCGGTTTAATGTGTCTGGGCGTGTTTTACAGTTTGTACACACTCTTCCTACAGGACAAATAAATGAATCTGAGTGAACAAAGTATTAATCCAAGAGAATTAATTATTGATTAATGTGCAGAAATCATAAAGATATTCACCTCTGATACCTGCTGGACTCCACAAAGAACTGGAGACGTATACAAAGACGCACACAGCACACAGGCTGCAGACAGACAAAACACACCCACACACGTAAGCATGAACTCATTCAACCTACACAGCGCAGACATACAGTACACCTCTCATAATGAGTGATAATGGTGAAAGCTCAACTCCACCACCTTGTGTTGAGAAATGGTACTACATCATGAACTAGGAAGAAGAAAGACAGGAACATGAAGTCAGTGTGAGGAAGAAAAGACGAATGAAACACAGAGAGAACATCAGATGATGAGTTTTTCAGAAAGTTTATGGATTATATACACAAGAATTACTGAGCCAAAATATACAATAGACGGTACAGGAGAGAATGGGTGAGAGAAATGACATGGTTATCTACTGACCCCTCCCACCCTCCACCCTCCACCCCGACGCCTCGCCCATCCAGGTTTGACTTAATGATCCCAGAGGAAGGTGAGGAGTGGGTGAGAGAGGGGAGGAGGGGGATGAAGATGCCGATGAGGACGTTAAAATCACACGTGTGTGCTGTGATTGTCTCAGAGGAAGAAGTCGTCGTGTCTTGTACAGTGTAAGGCACTGAGGGTGACCTACTGTAGCTGATGGTGTCAGGACACGTACACGCGTGCACACACACACATACACACACTCTCTCTCTCTCACACACACACTCTGCAATAATAAACAAATACATGCAAGTCCACACACTCACATATCTTCCTCTTACATGCATACACACACACACTTAGTGCTGAAATGTCAATTAATTGAAAAAAATAAAACAATAATGATCAACAAATTAAGTCATTTAATAACCAAAAACACCAAATATTCTCTGGTTCCAACAGGATTTCCTACTTTTTTGTCTCCATTTGATATCATTAAATATTTTTGGATTTTTGATTATCTGTCATTTGATTCTTGGGCTCTCAGAGCTTGTGATATTTATTGTTATTTATCTTTTTCTATAGAGGGGATAGTGCACATTAATGAACAATAATTTGCAAGCACTTTCATGGTAATATAGTGACATAGACGCACCTTTCTGTGCAGTATTGTCATTGCTTGTTACTTATATATATCAACTGTATCCTGCACTTTTTCACTCATCAGGCAACTTTTTTTAACATTAATTTTCTTAGTTTTACTTACATTTTATTTGATATTAAAAGAAAAACTACAGCTGATGCAAATGTATATAACCCCAGAAAAGCTTAATAAATATAATAGTGCTAAACCTGATATATGTATCAAGTCTGGAGAAGAAAACTAGGACATATTATCCGTACAGATACCTCTAGACCCAAAGCTTTTTATGCTAAGTTTATATCTAGCTAATCACAACATTAGAAGAAGATACCCTTTTTTTAAATTTAGAAATGGCTAAAAGGTTTATTCTCTTTTACGGAAATAGGTTGGCAGGCAGAGTATAGGTAAGTAGATTTCTGAATTATCGACAACTCTGCGCTTGGAGGAAAAAATACATATGCTATCAGAGGTAATCAATTACTCTTTCATGACATCTGGGGTCCCTTCATGTGTGATCTGGAGAGGACAGACTTAGCCCACATGATAGAGGCACTGGGGATATGCTACAAGTTAATCTCTGCAATGTCCAAATCTGTCAAAGGTTTCTTTTTCTAATTATCGTCAATATAAGATGTTCTTAAACTGAAGTGTATCACCCTAACACAATCCTCAACCTATATTTTTTGATTTACTTTATTTCATGTCACTCATTTATTTTTTATTCCTACTTATTTCACTTTTGGGATGGGGTGGATTACACGTGTTAAATCTTCGGTTGTTGCACCAAGATTTTGTTCAGGTGTCCAGCTTTTTGTGTATTTGTGGATACATATATGCACTTACTGCTATGTATGCTTGTCTTTGTTTATTGTTGCTAAAATCAATAAAGATTTTAAAAAAAGAAACACTATGTATATTGACGATAAAGTGCAGGGTTTAGCTCATCAGCTAATTTGCACCCACAATCCTAAAACAAAAAATAAATTTAAAAAATGAGAAAATTCAAATTTTATAAACAATTATTTGAAATTTTATCGACAACATGACTAATTGTTTAACCCTAAATATAAAGTGCCAGATTAATCAATAATGAAAATAATCAGTTTCAGCCCTAAACACAGTCACACACCTGTCAAAACACCTGCACACACCAATACACACTCTTACACACTCATGCAGACACCAACACACAAACGCACACAGTAAATGTCTCCCTGTCGCAGCAGTGGCCCCGCCCCCCTCACCGTGGGACCAAGCGTGGACGGGTTGACGGTGACAAAATGGCTTCTGAGCATGAGGATGAGCCCGAAAAGTGGTCCAGTGCCATTGTGAAATTGTGTGTTAACATCACTACGACCTCTGCTGCTGCTGCTGCCCCCTCCCCCAAACTCCCCCCCTCCACCCTAAACAGGTCCCTTACATCATTAAAATCTCTCTCAGTGCCTTTTGACCCTCCCGCCCCTCCCTCCCTGCCTCGCTCTTGACCCCCTACACACACACACGCATGCACACATCTAGTGCTGTACAAAGGGGAGACCACGGCGTGGCTTCAGCTACATAAGCACAACTTTTGGCAGCACTACTGTACATTAAAACCCACTGTGTAGTTTTTTTTAAAGAGAGCCCTTATTCGTGTTTTTGTCGACGCGTTGCCTCACGACTGACCCACTGACACAATTTCACAGCCGACTGGGTGGATGGGTTGGTGCGGTTAGTTTTTCCTTTGTCCCACAGCGAAGAAGAAAAGAAAAAAAAATAGTCTGAGGTTAAGACTGATGGGTGACAGAAGCCGGAGGTGAAGACACAGACAGCAGATGTGGGGAGAAGTGATGACTTAGCAAAAAACTTGGAATCCCCCCCCAACCCTCTAAAAAAATCAAAGAAAGCTCAGATGTTCACTTCTTCTTCTTTTTTTTTCCCAAAGAATGGGATTTGTTCTCGGAAAAGCACACACACAACATGCTTTCACACAAGGGCAGTGTTGTGTGTCGGCCATTTTGGATCCGCTGTTACAATTCTGGACAAGCGAGTGGTATTGTGGAGCCAAAATGGAGGTGGGTTTTTCCTGCCTGTCTGTCAACACGCTTGGCGGTGTGTTGGTGTTGGTGCGTCGGCAGGCTGCGGATGGGGTCAGGGTGTTTAATGCAGGTTAGTGAAAGGAGAGAGGAGGAGGGGGGGGGGTCAACATTACAACGTCTGACGCCATGCCAGGTAAAACCATACAATAACTCAATCCGAGGCCTGCTTGTTTTGTAGCTGACTCTTCCCTACGTTGTCTAACTATCTAGCTACCTAACTCTAGAGGGACCTGAGAAGTAAGCAAACCGCTTTGCACCTCTGTAAACCTCTCACTACACCGCCTGAAACTGGACCCACAACATTTTTTGGGATGGACACAAAATGCCATGCCTAACAGCGAGGTGAAGCCAAGAGGGCTAGCTTGCTAGCAGCATCCGGTGTATCAACCATAGTGTTTTTAAAAGTCAAAACCATGAGGCTCTGATTCAAGCTGTGTGGATCCCTTATGATTTTTGGCAACTACAAAAATCTGTGTATGTTTGAATGGGTTTTTTAAGCGATTCAGCCCATACCGGATGTGATATTGATTTCCTTACGTCAAGTCTAGCCTCTTTGCTATTTCCTCACCATGGCCCAGTCTCAAAATCACCGCTCTCCCTGTTTATATGCTAGCATGGGAGCCGGTGGGACGCGACTTTTAAGGCGTAGTGTGGTTGATCTCGATTACTACAGAGGGTAAGGGGGGGACGGGAGCTGCTAAGGGCGAGGAGAATGGGGGGTGACAAATGTGACTCTGATACAGAAGGCACTGTGGCTCTGTAGGGGGTTTTGGGGAAGCATCCCCGCCTGCCGTGACCTCACTTGATAGGAGGTGTGGGCAGAGGGGTTTGGGGTTTGCGCCCCTCGACTCCCGCCAAACAAACAATCAACAAAAAACAAAACCCCCCTATCCCCATCTTTACTACGCAATGCTCAACTACTAGGCCTGGAGGCAACACGTTTAGGGAGAGGAGAGAAAGATGGGGAGGGGAAAGGGATCAGCTGGAAGAGGGAGGGCGACAAACGTATATGAAAGGGAAGGGGTTTCACTGTGTGTGATGTCAAGAGACGTGTGCAAACGTGGTGTCGATCTTCACATTTTCTCAGATCCGCGTGCTCCTGTTTTATGAATCCGTTTTTACAGTACCACAGCGTTGCAGTTTCTCCTCCGAAATAATACGATGAGGATGCTTATGAGGTCTGCATAGAGTCAAAACACGTGGACTGGGGTTTGTTTTCTGGCTTCTGCGACTGCGAAGAAAACAGTGCGAGGTTTTCAAGAGTAGCTAGATCGTCAACCGTGTCATGAGCATGAACGGTATGCAAAATAAATAAATATCTGAAACTCTAATTATATTCTGCTATCTATAACTACACCTACTGTATTATATCTAGATTTATATGTAGTTTATCATCTATATTTATCTATACTTTATCATCTTGTCCTAGAGTTATTGAATATTCAATAATTGTTGTCCCTCATAACAATAAGGATGAAATTATTAGTTCTAAGTGTTTCTGTCCT
Source organism: Epinephelus moara (assembly GCF_006386435.1). Lineage (NCBI taxonomy): Eukaryota > Metazoa > Chordata > Actinopteri > Perciformes > Serranidae > Epinephelus > Epinephelus moara. Next base: position 5,768,436 of record NC_065510.1, on the reverse strand, counting down.
GTAATGCCTTTTTGTGTCTTCAGTGTCGCTCTCTGGCAAGCTGAAAGAACAGATGTCAAAGCAAATGGACAGAAAAAAGAAAGATGAGGAAAGAGAGGTTGGTGGATACTGAAGTGAGTTTTGGCAGAGAAGGTTTCAGCTTTGCTACAACCTCAAATATGATTTGTTCGATGATTTGGTGACTGTTCTCTGGTTATCCAGACCTGAGAGAAGGGATTGGAAAAGGAGGGGCCGTCAGCATTGGCACAGACAGGCAGACAGAAGGACGGGCCGACAAACGGACAGATATGGCGTCTCTCGGGCTACATCCATGTTTCTGACTAGGACTGGACTTCATCTTTGTATCTTACAAAGACATAAGAGACAAATGGAGGTTTCACTCCCGGTCTGGAAAACAGGATGTGGCCTGGAGGCTGTCCTGTAGAGGGGGAAGGCAGGGCGGATAATGTGCGCTGATAACTTCCCCCGGGTGGCAAAAAAAAGAGAACACCACCACCTAATACTGACTGACACCAACACTGTACCACCAATACTGTGCTGTCACTGCCGGCAACTGATTGCACTACAAAACTACAGAGCCAGACAGAGGGAAAAGATTGAGATTCGTAGTTTTTTTGGCTGCAAGTGGAAGAATTCAACCTTTGTAGAACTTTAACCTCGGCATAACAGGCTTGTTTGAAATCTCTGCAGTGTAAAATGCAGACGAACTCTTCCACATCCTCAATGATCTGGTCTACCCCACCCTCTGAACATGAATTCTTGATCTTTGGGTTGGCTTGACAAGAGTACTGACCCTGTGAATCATTGCAAGTCAGGTACTGAAGCTCCCCTGACCTCTTCCTCCACCATTCTGAAGAGAGAGTGTATCTTAAGAGTTGCGTTACAACACGCAACACTGCTAAGTGAATGTTCCCAAGCCATCATTGCACGTTGCAGGAAGGCATCAGGAACCCGGTAAACGTCATTGAACGGGGGGATAAAAACATAACGGATGTAAACAAGATGGACATAGCATACTCAAACTCCAAATAACATGACAACAAATCTACAGCAACAGTTCCATCAATCAATCAATCAATCAATCAATCAATCATCAGTATTATCACCATTGTCATCGTCATTTTGCATTGACATTGATATCATTATTCATAAGACTATCATCATTAACAATAATAAATCAAGTGTGGTAGAAGTCCGCTTCTCTCCACTCTTTCTCCCTCTTGTTTCTCAAGCACAACAGGGAACGTCAATGTGATCCTGCAGTGTTTCCTGTCTTTTAACAGGTTGTAGAAACGTAGCTTTTGAACCACATCGGCAGAGACAAACAAAACAGCCGACTGTCAAAACCTGTTTCGAGTAAAAACTAAAAATTACATTTGAGATGTAAGAGAGAGAAAGAGAGAGTCTGAAAGAAGAGAACTTCTTTTGTAAACCTAAATGCAAAGTTTCCTATAAAGCCCCCAGGTCCCACCCACACCAGTTAGATTTCCTCTCTAGTATGTATTTAATCAATCATGCAGGTTTCCATCAAATTTTGGACTCCGAAAAAGATCAAAGGAGGCTGAGCGAATGCAACAGAAGAACCAAGCTCCAATGTCCGAAGAAGAACAAGAAGGAGAAGTAATTGATAGAAGAAATACTGAAGAAATTAGTCTTTTTCCCCATCCCTCCTTTCCTCTCCTCCGCCCCATTCAATCGTGTGACGTCATTTCCTGTCAGGTCATCCTGCGCCTTGCGCTGGGTCGAGTAACCGAGGAGGAGGGGGCTTGACGAAGTGTCCGACTCCCTTCTCAAGTTATCTGAGCCCACTGCCCCCCCCGTAGCGTACTCGAACAGGAAGTGAGCGCACACGTGCCCCGCCCCCCTGCACTACCACCACCGCCAGACAGGAAGTGATTTCACACCAGTTCCGTCAGCATTAAGTGAGTCTTTAACAGTAAACAGAGATGATAAAACTCATCAAATATCAGCCAGCGCTGTGATTGGCTGGTTTTTGCAGTATAGGCGGAGCTTCCTGGTTCTGTCCCTTGGAAAGGAAAAAGGTTAAAGATAAAGTGGTTGTTCTCCCTTTTTTTTCTTTTCATTGTTTGTCATGTAAAGTTTCATTTTGTTCTTCATTGTTCAAGTTTGATTTTCTGGAGGCATAGCTTGGCATGTAAGGGTTAGGGGGTCCTGGCTTTTTGTTAATTTATTTTTCTTTTAACATATCTGTTCGAGGAGCAGAGTCAAAGCAGTGGACTCTGTCTTCCAGCTCATTTTCAGGCTTTTACATCAGCAGACTGGCCAGCGACAGATAGGACACATCTGACCAAATGTAACCAATCACGCGACAGTCTGGGAGAAGTGCTTTTAGGCCTTGTAAACTGCGATCATCCCTGGCAATTTTACATGCTCCTCCCTTGTTTTTTTGTTCCCACAACTCTCTCTTCCTCCTGCAGCCTGGCCTTGCTGGTCAAGCATAGAATTCTGGGAAGTGTAGTTCTGAGACTGAGAGAGGCAGAGGTAAACTGTGCCCGGGCCTTGCCCTAGTTGTCTTGGCTGTCTCTTTTTCATGTTATCCAAGTGCTGCTCTGTCACTGATTTGAGTCTTACACGAAATCTGTAAAAGGCGATTTGCAGCACCTTCACCCCCCTCCCCTCTGCCCTTTCCTCTCATTTAGAGTTCGAGGGGTGAAGGTGGAGGGTTTGGAGGGCGTCCAACCCCACAAAACATTTTCACCACCTCTGCTTTGTTAAAAGTCTACATATCCAAGGCCAGAGCACCGGAGGCTGCTCTTCTTCTCCTCTCCTGCCCTTATCCCTCGCTCCCTGTGGTTGCTAGCACCAGTCATCCTCATCCGTCTCACTATAAGGTTCGTGCAGGCCCTTGCGGGGCCCTCGGACATGGGGGGGGCGGTGATGTGGATGGGGGGGAACTCCAGGTGGCCCCCGCCGATGTGGCGAAGGTGAGGATGAGCGGTAGCCATTGGGCACCCTACGTGGATGCGGGTGAGGGGGCGGAGGGGGCCCGTGGCGGGCAGTCCTAGGTGAGCGTGGGTGTGGGTGAGGATTTCCCCCATGTGGGTGTGGGTTGCCATGGGAAAGGCTTTGCTCATAGGCAGGGGGCTCATGGTGTCGCTCATACTCGTAGTCACGCTCGTAGAAAGGCCCGTCTCCCTCCAGGCTGTCCCCAGGCGGAGGCCCGCTCCAGCGGCCTCGGTGAGGGGACCTGGGCGAGCCGTGGAGGGGTGAGCGTGGGGACTGGTGCCTAGGGGAGCGCGGTGAACCGTGCCGGGACGAGGATCCCCCATGGTGGGGAGAAGCTTGGCGTGACGGGGGTCGGTGGTGGTAGCCTCTGTCATGGTCTGGTGGGGAGAAGTGTCGGGGAGAGGGCGAGCGCAGTCGGCCCGGCCCTGGGGGGCCGTAGCTGGGCTTGCGGACAGCGGGGGAGTAGGTGACATGTGGACGGGGGACAGCAGGGGTCTGGGGCAGCTGGCGACGGCCTCTCCGCGGAGTGCTGGTCCCCGAGGTGGAGGGGACCGGGCTGCCGCTCACCGAACTACTGCCCTACAGCAAAATGTAAACAAGGAAAATCAAAACGCACCACAACAACAACAACAGAGACCAGAATAAAGCAGAGTGGTGGTAGATAGATAGATAGATAGATAGATAGATAGATAGATAGGAGATAAACACCATTGAAAATCATTCAAAAACATAGTGATGAGGCAAAAAATTGACACCAAGAAGCCACACATCACATTGAAGAAAAATGGACAGAGAGAGAAACAGTGATAAAGAAAAAAGCATAACACAAAAAAGAGAGAGTGATATCCATAAGTAGGTGTATGACTTTTTGTGAACTCTTACTGGATTAAAGAACAGCTGTTGTGGTGGGTGGAAAAATGGCAGGATCACTTCATAAATAATAAAGAATTCACCTCTGCGCTCAGCTCCTAGCAACAGGTATACTGGGATTTAAAAATGTTGATCTACCGTACGACATAAACAGCTCATTTTGTATCTCTAAAGTATAAAACCTAAGAAAGCTTAATGTGACTACAAGATTGAGTTTAATGTAACTAGGCATGATGTAAAGTACAATCAGCACTGAAGTATCCATACTGACAGTACAGAACATCCTCAAGGCTGTAAGTGCTTTTAAATCCAACCTGTATTGTGCAAAAAGCTTTATATAATGTAACCTACATATATGGAAATTAAGGAGACAGAACGGGAGAGACAGCATTGGACAGTTTTGAGAAGCTGTCCTCAATCTTGGCATTAATCTCGGTGTCTTTGGAGCCCACCTGTCTGTGTCCTCGTCCATCAGGCCCCTCGCTGGGTGAGCGGGACCAGTGGCGGTCGTGGGGATGCCTGTGGGGGTAGTCGTGCCTGTCGGGGCCGTAGCGCTCCTTGTCCATGGAGCTGTGATGGTGATGGTGGTGATGGTGGTGACGACGGTCCTTGGTCCGGCCGCGGTCCCGCTCGCGCTCCTTAGGTGGAAGGTCGCCCGACTGCGTGGTGGTGCTAAGGTCTGTGCCCAGGCCTAGCAAGGAGATGTCTCAGTTTACATTTGCAAAAACAAGGCTGCTCGTTATTTTGTCAAGACTGGAGCTAGAAATTAAGATTACAGTATCATCCACAAATAGTGGATATAGTGGATAAAAGCGTGGAAAAAGCAAGTCAAAAGTGTTTTAAATGAAATCGCAAACAAGCTTAAAGGGACAGTTCACCCCAAAAGCAAAAATACAAATTTTTGCTCTTACCTGTAGTGCTATTCATCAATCTAGATTGTTTTGGTGTGAGGTACTGAGTGTTGGAGATATGGCCGTAGAAATGTCTGCCTTCTCTCCAATATAATGGAACTAGACAGGACTTGGCTTGTGGTGCTCAAAGTGCAAAAAAACAACAACTCAACTCAACAGCAATGTCTCTTTCCAGAAATCATGGATCCATTAACCACCCCTCCCGCCTGCCCCAGTCGGACTCTCGCTGCTTTAACTTTTGTCCTTGTCCCACCGCGTTTCCCCCTGATGCCGCTGGGCGCCCCTAAACTATAACAACAACCAGCCGTGTATCATGCAGCCGTTAAAGGACGCCTTTTTCGTTGGTTTCTGATGCTGCAAGTCACTGCCCAAGCACTGGATTTTGACGACTTTGGAGTGAAACCGGGCTCACTGAAAGAATTAATCAGTTATTAAAATAGTTGGTGATTATTTTCTTCTGATCAACGAAACAATTGATCAACTAATCGTTGCAGCACTATCACAAGCATGAGCCTCTCGTCTGTGAGTAGAAGCACACTTCCTTCTACAGTGTTGTGGTTGGTGGGTGTAGTTTTGTAGAAAGAAAATAGTTCCTACATGGAACTGCAAACAACAACATCTGTGGATTATCTTGAGTAGCTGGGTCATGATTTCTGGAAAGAGACATTTTTGTTTAGTTTTTCAAATGTAATTTTAGCGCTTTGACCACCACAACTCGAGTGCCATGTCGTTTCACTATACTGGAGGGAAGGCAGACATCTCTACGGCTGATATCTCCAACACTCAGCAATTCACACCAAAACCATCTAGGCTGATAAATAGCACTGCAGGTAAGAGGACACATATGTATTCTTGATTTGTGGCTGAACTGTCGCTACAAAAGATCAAAATCTGGCACCAGATTTTAAAGAAATGTACATTAAACAGAAAATAAAAGAAAAAAATGAAATGCCTATGCACGCAGGAATCCACTACATATGTGCAGTGAAATATGGAGTAAAGAAAACTAATTTAAAACACCATCATTAGCACCAGCTCCGGGAAGCAGAGGAAAGTCCTCTCCATCAGATTGGAGAGCTCTCCAATTATAAAGAGGATTTAGAGTTTAACTGTGCCAGCCTTGTTGCATTCGTTTTACAGCTGAAGCGTGCAATTTGCACTCGCAATTAGTGATGAAGTGGGCAATGTTCTTTTCAAGGGCTTCTTTGTAACTTGACTCGCATAAAATTTAGTGACAATGATGACAACTCTGCTCTCTTAGCTCACTAAATGCACAGATTGCTCTTAATTGCCTCAACAACTGCCACTGAGGTGCCCTTGACTCTGAAGTAACACTGCGTGCCGCAACTATGTCAATGTTGCATCATCACTAGATGTCTAATACCACTGTGTTCTGTGTGAATTTAAGGAAATCTAAAATGTGACCATGATACATGTGTCAAACTCAAGTGTATCTATAATTTCTCAACATAAATCCTGTTGTCTATTTCAATTTTTTTGAGCACTTAAATTCTTATCAGTCAAATGGTTTTTTTTTGTAGTCACTGATTTGGCAAATAATTTAACAAGACCTGGCTCTGACTGTGATCTGGCAAACAGGGCTCATTGGAAAATGTTAGAATGATTAACTCTTCCTCAAACCAGCTAAAAGGCTTGCCCAGAAATGTGCCTTGTTTCTAAAACACTAAGTAAGTAACATTTACGGCCCCTGTGAAGTATCTAAATGCATTTTGGCAGGGAGCAATACTTGCCACTTAGGTATCTGAGGAAAGGCCACATTGCTTAACCTTTGTATGGTGTCCATTTTAGGACATTTCACACTGAGTTTATCTCATCTTCACATTTTTAGACTTGGTCAGTCTTGCTTAGCCCAAACAGTACTTGAGCCTGTTAACATATGTGCGGTAATCTTGTTAATATGCTAAAGTTTAGCATGTGAATGTGCATGTTCTTAGTGTTTGAGAAAACTAGCCATGCTAAGTATGCTTTACTATATTATATAGCATCTGACATTGAAGTGCCACGTACTAATGTAAATGCCAGCATTTTAAAGTGCTACCACTGCTCTCAGGCTAGTATAGTTTCTTTAGCATTAGCAGTAGATATATGTGCAGAGCTAGCACGCTAACAGTGATTCCTCTATTGACTTTTAAGACATTGTGTTATAGATTAAAGGAATACTTCATCCCCCAAATGACCCTTTGTATATCGGGTACTCATCCTGTTTTACGTTGAATTTGGAAAGAAAGCTTTTTCTCGCTTGCCTCCGTTAAACAAAGACTCCAAAAACTGAGAAAAATTCTTGATGAAGTGAAGTCATAGGCGACCACATTTAACAACAGCAAAACTATATCAAGACATCCATTTACAAATTCTTACACAACTCATGTAGTACAATCAAAGTCCTATCTAGTTGTATGCTCAGTACTTCCTAAACAGACAGAAGTCTGGCTTTGAAGAGAGAATAGATAAGTTTCACTTTGAGCTCAGTTAAGAAGTACTAAGCATACAACTGGATAAATGAAACTTGGATTATGCTGTATGAGTTGTATGAAAGTTTGTAAATGGATGTTAGCTTTGCTGTTGTAAAGCGTGGACCCCTATGGCTTCAATTCATCAAGATTTTATTTTTATTTTTTGGATTCTTCGTTCACCACGGAGGCACAAAAAACCCCAAGATTTTCTTCACAAATTCAACGTAACATGAGATGAGTAATTGATACGCAAATGGTCATTTTTGGGGGGAAGTATTCCTTTAAAGTGTTGAACAAGTGGAAACTTTGACCCTACTAGGAATCTATACAACACTGTAGCTGTTCAGATTTTACTATGTTCCCAATCGTTGAATTAACAGAGAGGATGTTACCATTCAGCCACACTAAATATCTGTTTAAGAGCTACCCCAACAGAGACTGCTGCTCTTGAACTGAGATTCATGACTTCTCTACTGTAAACCTTCAGATGTGCAGATGCTTGCCAGATGTAATGTAGACATTAAGCGTAGTATATACTGTAGATGTCCACTATGAGTGACTCACCCGTGTCAGCGTCGGTGTATCTGGTCAGGGAGCGCTGCGAGGCCCGGTGACTTCTGTCCCTGTGTCTGCGTCCTCCTCCGTGCCTCCCCTCCTCAGACACCACCCTCTCTAGGGAGTAGTCGTCCAGCCTCACGCCTCGGCCCGTACGCCCGTGGACCAGGCTGGAGGTGGAGCGTCGCATCGGACTGGTGTCGGTGATGGTCTGTGAGGATGAAGGAGAGAGCAGAGACGGAGATACCGGAAGGCAAAGGGACACGAGATAGGGAGAACATAGGGTAGGAGAGGATGTGACAAGATGAGGAGAAAAGAGGTAAAAATAGCGGGAGGAAGAGAAAGAAAGAGAGGAGAGGAAGATAAGTGAGATTTAATGCATCATGACTGGTGGAGTCCATCCTCGGCAGTGAGAAGGACGACACTCTCAACACTCACTTTGCTGACCTTTAATGAGTGTACGACACTACTGCAGAGCTGCGTGTGGTTGAATGTCTGTCAGATTGTGCATTCCTTTGTGTATACTGAATGAAAATATCTGACTTGGGTCAAACAGCAGAACCAAGGTGAGTTAGGTGGGTGGTGGTTAGCCACACAAGGACAGATCAGGTTTCCACAGGTTGCATTTTGTTTTGATTATATGAACACTTTTGGCTTGTGCTGTCCTGTGTGGCGACCTGCACCCATCTGATCTGAAACAATTTGACCCATCTTAAATCATATATCAGCTCACTGTCTTTGCATTCAAATAGCTTGACCCAAAGCACCTGGAATCCCTAAAACTACTAAGCCTTCGACAAGCACATGTAATACCATGCTTCTTCACCAAAACATGGAGGAATGGAACAAACAAGATAAAACAAGGAACTGACAGGAAGAGAAGAAAAAGGGGCAGAGAGACAGAGAGCAAGCATGAAGGAGGGCCATAGAAACCATGCCTCACATGCACCTACTGGACTTTTCCAAATGGCAGCCATACTTCATTTAGATCATAGACAGGTTGGAAAGCCTTTTATTGTTCCACTTTTTAAAGTTTGTACAATATTAGACAGCAAACATCAGGTGTTTGATGCTGGTCGGAAGAGTGACAAGATATTTTTTCATTCAAATAAATAAATTAGAATAAAATAATGCTCTCAGTGTAAGCTCCAGCAGGTTAATACTGGTTTTAACGCACAAAATGACATAAACTTAGACATCTGACAAAATTTTAATACCTTGAATGAATGAGCACATTGCTGCATTACCAACATTATAGAAGCTTGTTCAGTCCCTCCAGGATTTTGTGGGCTGTTTTTGGGGTTGTTGTGGCCTGAAATGTCACGGCAGCTTTTCTGAAAAATTGCGATGCAAGCTGCAATGTTTATATTTGCTATGAAACTGTGGGGGCAGGTGATCATTGCAAAAATAGTTGTGATGCTGTCACTGATTCGGAGCTTATTACTGTGAGCATTCAATATTTCCCACAGTCTGTTTGTGATGGGCGGTGGGGTGGGGGGCAGCAACAGCAGATTGCCGCCAATCAGCTGTTACTGCTCTTCCATGCTGTCTCCATGAGCAGCTCTTCTCCTGCTCTCTCTACCTGGTTAGCACGAGCTTACGTAGCACAATGTAATCGCATCCCTACTCATATTTTGCAGCTTCATTCGGTCCTTGTATAACCAAAGTGAGAGCTATGTCTGCAAACACATTCTCAGTGGGTGTTGGCCTCTGCCAGGGTTGTCCCTTGGCTCTGATTCTGTTCATGATATTCATGGACAGGATCTCAAGGCGCAGCTGAGGGGAGGACGGGATTTGGTTTGGGGACCTCAGAATTGCGTCTCTGCTTTTTGCCGATGATATGGTTCTTTTTACTTCACCACACCGTGACCTCCAGCATGCACTGGGGTGGTTTGCAGCAGGAAGACGGTGGATTGCCCCCTCTGGTTTGGGAGGTTACTGCCCCCAAGCGAAGGAGTTCAAGTATCTCGGGGTATTGGTCATGAGTGAGGGTAGAATGGAGCGTGAGATGGATCAGTGGTTTGGCACGGCATCCGCAGTGATGCGGTGTGCCGGACTGACGTGGTGAAGAGAGAGCTGAGCCGGAAGGCGAAGCTTTCGATTTACTGGTCCATCTACGTCCCAGACCTCACCTATGGTCATGAGCTCTGGGTAATGACTCAAAGAATGAGAGCTGCAGAAAAGAGTTTCCTCCGTGGGGTGTCTGGGCTCAGCCTTAGAGATAGGGGGAGGAGCTCGGACATCCTGTGGGAGCTCGGAGTAGAGCTGCTGCTCCTTTGCATCAAAAGGGGTCAATTGAGGTGGTTCGGGCATCTGATCAGGATGCCTCCTGGGCACCTATGGCTGGAGATGTTTCGGGCACGTCCCACTGGTAGGAGGCCCCGGGGCAGACCCAGAACATGCTGGAGGGATTACATCTCTCGTCTGGCCTGGATATGCCTCGGGGTCCTCCAGGAGGAGCTGGAAACGTTAAGGGGGAGAGGGACGTCTGAAATGCTTTGCCCCCGCAACCTGGCTTCAGATAAGTGGTTGAAAATGGATGGATGGGCCGAAGCCCCCCAGTAGTGGTTAACATCTGACACTGAGCCGTAAATCTCAAACAGACACCGAATCGGCTTGACTGTGCTGTTAAACCTGTTAATAAACATTGGGTGACGTTAGCTTTGTGATGCTAACAGTTAGTCCTGCCATAGACACTGCAAATTTGTGGTAAAGTTGCAGTGATTGGACAAAATTGCAAAGTTGCACAAAGTAAATGGAGACTGGCTGAATTTGAGTTAATGGCTGCGACTGCAACATCCTGGAAGAACTGCTTCTTACAGCTGATTAGTAGAATAATTAAATCTCTGGTTTGGAGGGAAACATCTGGCGTAATGTAAACTCATGCATCAACATAATCGTTCTCCATTTTCTTCTTGAATTCATTAGATACTTGTAGTTATTTCAACTTTAATCTGCTCATCACAAAAATACCAAATTTAGAGAATATATATTTTTGCCCAAAGAGTGCTTGTCTTGGTCATTACCTCTCATCCAGGTTTTGTTTCCCAACACAGTGTACAACAGTGTGACATAAATCAAATATGGCAGCCACATGAAGAAGGCAAACTGACATTCGACAACCGTAGAGCCTGGTCAAAATGCTCTGCAGGAACCCAACAGAAAAATCCTACAGGACTGATTGTTGTATTTCAACACAAGGGTTGCATGTTAAAATCATATCTGTTAACTCAAAGTTAGGGTCATGATGGTGATCTTAGTGCTGCTGGCCTACATTAATTTGTTTCACTGATGGCCTTAAAAAGTAGCTTCCTGTCCTACAGAGGAGAAATCTACTTGAACCTGCCTATTGCTGCATGTGTGTATGTATAGAAATCTAATGCACTAAAATAGCGCACTTGCTCAAAACATTAATCTTTAACCCACTTGTGGCCATATTTTTGCATCATGACACTTCAGAGATGACATGGCAACTATATAACATGTAATACAAAATGTATTCTAGAACCAGTCTTGATTTTCCTGCTGGGCTCATGATCAGGCTCTTGTGAGCAGGACTGGACCCTGCTGACACTCTGAACCTCTTAGAAAGCCTCACATCACCCTGATGATAAAGCACACGTCAGTCTGCAAGCAGCAGGCCGGACAAAGACTCAGACGAACACGAGAGGATTCAACCACCGTCCTGAGAGGAGCTGCGCCACACACAGACAGCGGTCTGTACACTCTCCGAGCAGCCTCACACAAGCCATGCACGCCCTCTGGGTAGCCGGCAGCACAGTGCCACACATGTGCATACACTTAATACGTAAACACACACAAGAACACACTCTCTCTTGAAAAGGACGTGTTGCGTTCCACATTTTCTGGACGTCTATTTTGAAATGACTTGTGTGTTTCTTTTAAATGTGGTGACTCTCCGTTCCATGTGTTGGAGCTATAGAGATGTAGTAATGTTTCACAGCACATTATCTTGCCAAAGCAATCATTGACTTCTTTAAAACAGCATATTAGGGCCATTGTAGATTAAAAGATTAAAATCTTAAATTAATTTTTTAGAGATTTTTTATTTTTATTCTTTTGTCAAGGGACCATCGCCATCAACACTTTACTGCAGATCAAAAATGTATTTATTTATTTATGTAAGACATTTATTAGTGTTTATATTTGGGTGTGTAAACCTCCCTCCCTTGTGACCCTCCCAGAATTATTAATAGGTGTGTGAGCCTCCTGGGAACTCTTTTGCCTGAACACTCTGGGAGATGAAGAACAGACAGATGCATTCAATGTGCAAATTAAGAAAAAGCATGTTGCTCTATTTTGTTCATTTTAAGCCAATATTGGCTGGTACCAGTGACGTGCTGATATTATCGTGCATCCTTAAATTTACCCGTTACAGTTAGCTTTGCATGAGTCTTACATGATGTTCCTCAGTTCACAAATATTTTGCATCTCTTAAGTCATAAATTAATGCACATTGTATGATAATTCTCAGGGGAACAAACAAGGTGAAGACTAGACTCGAGCAAACTCCAATATTTAATAAATCAATCAATAAATAAATGAATAAATACATTTGTCATAATAGCACCTGTTTATTATTTTAACATTATTGTACTAATATATGCAAATCTGTGCAGTGAGTAGCCATTTTCATCTAGTACATCTATTAACTAGAGATCTCGTAACGGCGACCTGTCATTACTCCAATACAGCTTTATTATGTGTTTTGGGTTAGACATGTTGTTTTTCTTGTTAATTTGTGACTCTAATCTCAGACAATTTCTGAGTTTCCCCCCCAAATCTATGACTTTTTAATCTCAGAGAATATTTGAGTCTTTTCTTGTAAATTTACTTAATTTATTTATTTTTTTTAGAGTTTTTTTTATTGGACTGTTACCGCCCTTCCCCAGCTCCTTTTTTTAACTTTCTTTTTTCACTTACAATGGCACTAATAAGCCGTCACACTACTTGATTGTCAGTGTTGTCATGACATTTTCAGTCTGCTGTGTGACTTCCATATTGCATTTCATCCATTAATTACATTTATTTGAACTAAACTTAATTATAAAGCACCTTTTATGCAAGAAATTCAAAATGCATCAGTAACTGAAGAAATGAACACAAGTTAAAAAGCAAAAACAGATCATTTTTAACCATTTAAATTGTTTAAAAAAAGGAAGGAAGAAGGAAGTTAAAATACTACTGCTAGGCACACAGCTGTGTCTCTTTGCAGTATTTTTCCAGACAAATAGCTGCTGTTTCGATGTATGTTTATCTTATTTAGGGATTAGTTTTACATTAAACACATAAAAGACTAAAAAAAAAAAAAAAAAAAAGACATTCCTAAACATCACTGTAAAATTACGATTCTGGTAACTTGTGTGTCTAAATAAACTGAATTCATTTTTACAAAACACCCCTGGTTGTAAGAAATTCTGTGCTGAAGAATTACAAACAATGAAGTCATCCAACCTAAGACAGACAGAAGTGCCGACACAGCCACTCTATCTCACTATCTGTTGGTACATCACTTCCTCTCCTTCACATCCACGGCGAGACTCAGCTCCGCCACATCATGCACGACTAATGACATGCCGGCACGCTGCCAATCCCCCATACAGGCCAACAGTCGCACATCAGGCCAGTCCATGCGTTCGTCATACACTGTTGACCCGTTCTGCAGCAATGCGACAGACTGCAACGCACATGTAACACACACAGAGGAACACACACGCACACGCTGCATAAAAGCAAAACTCCAGTGAAACTCATCACAGAGAACAAACAATGGAGAGCAGAGCGACCTCAACACGAGCAGACACGGGACAGAGAGGAAGAAAGAGAGACGGGGACAGCTCAAAGAAAAGCTGACAGGATAGATAGAAAAAGGGAGAGGTGATCAAAGTAGATCTGAACAGTGACAATTAGGCCACAGTTGATTTAAAGAGCTTGGAGCACCAGGTGGGTGGGGTTCACTGCATCAACACAGATGGTGTCTCTTTTTAGATGCAGAAAATACGAAATTGACTCCCGAGCTGTTTCATGACTGTCAAAACAGGCTACGCAAACCATAAAATATTATGCAAATATTTGATCTGAGAGACAAAGAAAGAACATATAAAATATGAACATTTGTCTCCTGCAATAATTGTGACAAGGCACCATCCAAAATTCGAGAGATGGCTCATTTATTCCCTCCAGTATTTGGTGCTAACAAGACTGTACACATACTGACTGTGCAGTGTTCAGTGCTGCAGATACGCTCGCAGGAAAGAATTGAGTGTGCTCGTATTGTCTCAGGTGCTGTGTGTGTTTCACTCATAGACCGTATGAAAGAAGTGGATTTAGCTTCCGGGCTGAAAAGTGAAGCCTAAGTACCTTATACCTGCATTCTTTCTAATGGCCAGCAGGGGGCAGCTCCAATGGTTGGACAAAGAAGTCAGATTGTAAAGAAGTCAATACGCCCTGTTTGAAACATCCACCTATGGTCTAAAGTGCATGGCGCAAATGCATTTAGGTCGTGTCCAAATCCACTTTTGCTAGTTAAACGGAGCATAATCTGGGCGCAAAGTAAGATGCTATGGTCAGAGGGGTTGTATTTAACCCCTGAATGAATCATAGGTATGTTTTGGGCGTAACATGAATTCAACCACTTAGTTTAATCTCCCTTTCCCTTTAAAAACAAGTTGCGCCTGCACTTGGTGCGCTGCTATTTGGCAGATTGGGGAAGCTAGCAGTTTTCTGCTCAGAGTCATTCAGTAAGAGATGTAATGTCACTGCAGCAAATTCCATGTGGAAATACTGTAATGTATGAAGTTATGCTGCTCCTTGTGCATAAATGGGCACAGCGTCTCTCGTAATGAGGTGTCAGACAGCAGCTCTGCTCTGATCTCTGCTATGTTCACATTTTAGAAAATTAAATCAATATTTTCCTTATTAATACAGTATGTATCAGTCCACCCACCTGCAACCCATCAGCACGTCCCTGTGTGGGTAACAAAAAGAGTGTACTTGCATCACGAACACGCCTATGTCGGCACATCTTTCTGTTTGAATGATGGCAGGAAAATACTGTGCCATTATGACTTAAGACCATATTTTTGCTGGTCAATGGTGCAATTGCTTTCTGCTGCCTCAAAATTGCATTCCACCAATAATGCACGTGACCACACCTCATCTTAAGACCTACACTCCCATGGGTGCACAGAAGGGTACAAGTGCTCTTACTACACAGCATGTACACTGGCTGTGATAATGACGACTATGTCGGTCTGAAACTAGCAATGATGAAAGAGTGCTGTGAGCTGCTTTGCGCCAGGTGTAAGATAGATTTATAACCTCAGTAAAAACTTTCCTAAAGAGTTTATAGTCTCAGTTTCTCAGTACTTTTCCAATACAGCATGATGTTCATTTTGTAACATTGGTTGGTTGGTTTAGTGTTAAATAGACAATAAAGCAGGGTAGGCTTTAGAGTGTGGCTCGCTTATGATTGACAAGTCACTACCATGGCCACAGAGCTTCCCTCTCGCCCAAATATGACTTCTGACTCCAAAATGCCAAGATGGTGATGGCCAAAATGCCACAATCGAGGCTTCAAAATGAAAGTCCACAAACCAATGGGTGACATCATCTTCTTTCGTACAGTCTATGGTTTAACGATACGTCCAGCACTGTTTCTGAGTGTTGTGAATGTGCACAGGAAAAGAGGCACGACTGAGAATACAGAGAGAAACTGTTTACAAAACCTGAGCTGATACAGACCTTGCAAGTGTGTGCACATCATACAAATTAAAGCCTAACTGACCGGTGAGGAAATTGCTCACCCAACCCATCATCCACTTGATCCCCCCAAAATTTCAGCCTCAAGACTTTTCTCTTGGCAATTACACAATTCAAATAAACTGAATGGCTACTGATGAAAGAATGTAGAGCAAAAAGAGTATTAAAAAATTGTAACTTTAAGCTGCCCTTATTGTATGTGGTACTGAATAAACTGTGACAGCACCTGACCCGCCCAACTATCATCACCCTTACTGATATTCACACCCACCCATACGGCGCCTCCTGTAGGCCAAAACTACATTTTGGTGCAGATCCAGTTTGAAAAATGACTGACGGAGAGAATCAAGAGGGAAGGGAGGAAGAGAGAGAGCGATAGATAGAGAGGTACATACACTGAGGTTATTTCCGCGAGGCCTGTGTCTCCTCCGCTGCAGAGCAGGCAAACACAGAGATGATACGTAGAGCAGAGCAGTGTAGCACACACACACACGCACGCACACACGCGCACAGAGCATAGGCCCGACATAGCATAGCCGCCAGGACCGAAAGAATAGAGGCAGAAAGACAGAAATGAATAAATGGATGGAAAAAAAGAGAAACAGTGGCAGAGATGTGAGGAGGAGAAGAGGGATAAGGAGATTATTTTGAGGGGATAAATATGTTTTGGAAGGGGAGCGGAGAGAAATAGAAGGAGAGGGATGTAGGACATGTAAACATGGAAGGAGAAGATGAAGGGAAGGATGAAAAAGACAGTACAGAGGTGAAAATTAAGGAAAGTATACAAATAAAAGTGAAAAGGGGGGACAGAGAGAGGAGAAAGAGACAGAGAGAACCCGGTTAATTTAAAAAAGGCCAGTGCACACACATAACAGCGAGGTGGCCAGTGAGCGAAAGAGGACAGAGGACGATATAAGATGCACGTCCATCCACACACACTCACACACACACTTACCGAAACAGCATGAGCTCTCTGTAAGGCAGAGCAGTGTTAGAAGGCAGTAAGTAACAGTGTACAGACACACACATATATACTGTATACACAACACACACAGACACACACACACACACGTAGGACATTTATCCCACAGCAGTCTTCCTTTGTTGATGTTGTGCTTCCATCTCATTTTGTTAATACATTTAATTATTTTAAAGAAGTGTCTAATTATATGACTTTTTGTAATTGTAATATTTTCTCCGTTTCCGGACTGTTACCAGAGGAATAACCAGGCAGCAAACCTGGGTCGGGTTGTGTTTGTTGTAATGAGCGTGGAGTACGACTGTATAAAAGAAGCGGTCTGAAAAGTGAAGCCAATGCAAGTGCCTCATACCTGCATTCTTTCTATTGGCCAGCAGGAGGCGACTCCACAGGTAGCATAAAGAAGTCTGACTGTATACAAGTCTATGAGAAAATGACTCTACTTCCTACTTGATTTATTACCTCAGTGAACATTTTCCAAACAGGTTTATGGTCTCAATTGTTAGTTTCAAGTCGTCTTCAGTACACCACGATGTTAATTTTGTAAATTATGGTCTCAATACAATAAAGCAGGGTATGTTTTATGTCATGGCTACCTTGTGATTGACAAGTCACTACCATCGCGCAACACATTCTCACTGCGACCTCGCCACATATCGCCGCTTGGTTGTGGACTTTCCATGTTGACATATGACGCGCAAGGTAACCTGTTTGCGTGTGTTGTTGACATTCTGGGACGCCATGTCAACTTTAGCCTATATGCATTGTGTCTTTTCAAAATACACTTCAGCTTTCACAGGAGATGTACAGTTTGCATACAGTCTCTTTCAAAATAAACACACTACGCCAGTAAAACACCGCAAACTCACATTTTTTTCTTCAACAACAAACACATGTGGTTACATTTAGCCCACACAGGCACATGGCTGGGTTTAGGCAACAAAAGCATGTGGTTAGGTTTACAAAGACAGAACAGGGTTTGGCTTGAAATCATGTGGGAAGCAAACACCGGCCTCCTGGGTGAAAGTCAGTGATTGTTGGACCCATCCACTGCCCCTCCTGGCCGCCCTACTCAGACATTTCGCCCTCTTAACTGACATTGTTGTCTGGTCGCTTTTCCCCGTATTGTTGTTGGGCACCATTACACACTGATGGCGCCCAGCTGTGTGTCATGCCAATGTGAAAGAACGGCTTCTTTCAGTGGTGTCTAACGCGGAAGTCACTGCCCAAGTGCCAGTATTCGATGACTCCAGAATGAGACCAGGTTGCACGACGACTTATTAATCGGGACAGAAGCGTAGCAATGAGTATCCATGGCACTGTGTACATTTAAATTACCGTGAACTTGTTTTTGGGTGTTTCCCTCTTTTCTTCTTGAGCTGCTTTCACACTGCACTGCAGTAACTCGGCACCTTCAGTCATGTCAATGGTGGTTGAAGGGAAGTGGTTTTTGTGATTTTTTGTGATTTTGCGATTTTGTTCACCGTGTTGAAGGTCTTATACCTCTTGTTCAGCGTTCAGTTGTACTGAAAAGAGTCGGCTGTTCATTTTTTCCAGTGGGCTATGTACATTTTGTTTTGAGCCTGTTTTTCTCTAGCCAAAGCAACCCAGTCTATATTATGGTAAACATGAGTTACGGATTGCTCATATTGCACTTTGCTAACCAAGCTAGCTAGCAAGCACTAGTGCTAGCTGACAGGGTAAGATCTACCTCTCCTTTTTGACCAGATCCACCCTATTGTCCAATAACAAACAAATGAGTAACATCTTGGTGGCTATGTTCACTTCTTTTATACAGTCTGTGCTCTATACTCCATTTTACTGGATTTGAAATGAAACAATGAGTGTTTACATCTGCATTATATGAACTGGGTAGGAACTGTGACCTTTTTTTATTTGCAGTATATTTAAGATTGTTTATAGGAGTAACAAGGAAGACTAAGTAAGATGAGGTAAGTGAAAGTAAGACTAAGTAACACCCTAATATTTACTATTCTGTACACAACTGTCCTCACTAACAAAGGAAAAATTTACACTCTTATTGAAATACTCTCTTATCAACCTTCCCATCTTATCAACTAGAAACTTAAAACACTAAGAATGAGTGGAGATGTTACTGACACCTTCTGTACTTTCTTCACACACCTCTGTTTATCCTCTAAATGCTCATACAGAAACACTCTATGGGGTAACCAACATACCAGAGTGAGAGCAACATGACTGGATGCAGTGACATGTATGGGATGGATGTGTGTGAGTGTGTGTGCAACTGCAGCCAGAGGCTTCATGGTAAAATCCAAATGGAAAATATTTTCTGTGCATCATTAATATAAATTTCAACACTTACAAACGTACTGTCGTTTTATTGTGAAAATGTAATTACTGACAAATATATAGACAAAGCACAAAAAGCTGAGCAGTAATCAATGTGCAGCAGCATGTAGAGCACGTTTTTGGAACAATTTGCCCATAGGATGTGAGAGGTGGACGGTGGACAGGGTATGCCCCTGTATCACCCACCAGATTTTTATTTGGATAAATGAGTTCAGAGCCATAACACAGCCATCACCCTAATAACCATATATGGACACTTCCCGGTAAGGTTAACCACTTATTGTCATTAAGAGCCCCCTCGCAGTCTGATGGCATGTTCACACCATACGTAGAGCGAACATTACATATAAAGTCACTGCAAAGATGCGTATAGATGCAAATTCACACCGGGAGATGCGAATGACGCGAATGATGCTACGTTAAGTTGTTGAAAATTTAGCATTTGGGCAGTGACTTCCAGCATCAGACAAACAAAGCTGTCCTTTCCTGTGTGGCATGATATATGGCCAAATGCTGTTATAGTTTAACGGTGCTTGGTGGCATTGGGGGAAATGAGGTGGGACAAAGAATGAAAGTTAAGGTGACGAAAATCCGAGTGGGGCAGGAGGTGTGTTGGATGAATCCAAAAAACACTGACTTTCACCCAGGAGAGCGGTGTTTGTGTCCCGTAAGATAATAAAGTCAAACCCTGTTCTTGTTTCCTAAACCCAACCACGTGTTTTTGTTGTTTTGTACCGACGTAGTGCGTTTATTGTGAAAGAGACTGTATGTAAATTTCCTGTGAAAACGAAGTGTATTTTGAAAGAAGACAATGCATTTAACAGGCAGAACTTGACAAGGCGTCCTAGAACGTCAACGCACCCAGCGTACCTTGAACGTTGTATCTGGACGTGGAAAGTCCATGACCAAGCGTGGATATGTGACTCAGTCGGAGTGAAAATGTGTTAAAAATGGATGTACTTTTGAGTCGACATGAGTTCTTTGAACACTAGAATATTTCCAAGGTGGTGATCTGAATCGCTCACAAGGGCCCGATTTCCACCCAACACTTTGTTGCAAGGCCCACCTCACCCCATGCAACCACACTGCCTACACTGTTTATGTTTACACCCCTGGTGTGCAAATAATCAGGATTTAACACTTAAAATTTGGTTTGCACCGATCTTTCCGGGCCTGAGCTCAACCTAACTTGCACAATACATGTAGCTTAAATTTTCTTTGCTCTTACTAAATAGTTTTGTAGTTAATAAACTGGTATCTCAGCATAAGATCATCTATAGTAGCTTCTACCACACCCCTCTGTCTCTCACACATCCAAGAAGTCAAAAAAGTGTCAGTGTGATGAAGCCAATGATGCAGTTGCCCCCGCTGAGATCAATGTGCCGGTAAAGAATTGGCAACCTACTGTTTCTGTGCCTTTGGCCAACATGTGGTTGTATTGGCCTTAAATGATTTGAACTCATCACAATAAATGAGTACTTTCTCATTTTCTTTTCTGAAGTGAGACACTAACTCTGGCCACAGTTTACACAGGACAGACACACCAAGGATATAATGGAAATGGATTAGGGAACAGGATACGGTTAGAGGTGACAATATACTCTATAATATAGGTATTCTAGATATATATTTTGATACATATCTAGACCACTTATCCAGCCCTCCGACCCGTTTTGCTTGCTGCTCCGATGTTAATATGCAACTTTGCTGTACTGCTCAGAGAGGAGCTCTGTGGTGGGTCGGCTGCTGGATGAGTGGAGGTGAAGGGATGGTGGCAGGAAGGGAGGGAGGAGAAGACCAGACAGAGGGAGGTGAATTTACGAAAGTCTCACTGCTTCTTTGCATCCTAGCAAAACATTTTGTAGGAAGTGAACTATGTTTCCCATGCAGAGAACTAGAGACATGATAAAAAATAAAATAACAATTAAAAGTACTTTGTTGAAATTATTTTATTAAAGATATCAAATTAGTTCATTAATTTTTTTTCTTCAGAAATGTGAAGACAAAAAATACCAAAACAAATCAATAGATATGTCTTTTTATTTTAAACATATCTGTATATATTTGTTTGGTATTTTAATAAAGAGGGGTTTGGGTCATGACAGACTCAGTTCTCTTCTCTGTTTAGGATGCAAGTTGAGACTTCTTAAATTCACTTCAGTTGTCCTCACTGCTAACAGGTATATTAATGAGGAATGATAATGACGATGGTGGTGGTGGTGATGGTGGGATGAAGGTGCTCACTTGGTTGTCTGCCGAGAGGCGGGGCATGGAGAGGGTCCGCCCATGCCCATCCATTAGGTGATAGGGCTCAGTGTCGGAGTACCCGTCCCGCCCCATCTCCCTCATCTCTACCGTCTGTAAAACACAACGAGAGGGGGCGTGACCACTGTCTGCTGAGGGAGGGGACTCTGACAGGGGGAGGTGGGTGGCATCGAATAAACGCGGGAGGTGCTAACTGAGATGGAAGGGTCAAGAAGCAAATTCTATGATCTTTGTTTCTTCCTTTGTTTTCAACTTCAGGAATAAAATACTTAAATTCTATCATTTATGCAACATGTTGTTGCATAAGTTAAATGTTGCAACTTGTGGCCTGTTCCATGCGTACACAGGTATTTTGAAAACAGGGCCTTTTTTCTCCTTCGCTTTTAAAATAAATAAATAAATAAATAAATAAACTGTAGGCACTGTTTTAAAAAATCTCTGTCCAAATGAAACCCAAAAAGACAAATGAAGCGCTGCTAAACCAACAGGCAATGGTATAACGCTAACCCTGAAGCCACGTTGGGCAGTCATTCAAAGAAGATCATGTTAGCCGAACAGACGCCTGAAAAAAAAAAAAAAACACAAAAAATTGGAAGGCTATCTGGCTGCAATTTACATCTGTGTTTAAACATGTAAAGAGTTAGCAAGGTTAGCCAGCACTATTTTGGTCATGTCCGCCATTGCCCGAAATGTTACTTCATTTGTAATGCCTCACAAAGAAGATGTCAGCACACATTCTGCTGTCACAAGCCACAAAATTTGTTTTACCTGTCTACACATTAACACTGAAAACAGTTCCTCAAAATCTTCACTCTAAAAGAACTTTTACAAAAGGTTTGCTTTCACTGACCTTAAACCAAGTGGCCACCTCCGCGACTGAAAAATGTAGCCAACGCCAAAATGGCAAAAACTGCAGTTCTATGAACGTTCACTTGAGGCTGGCTCCAGGAACAAGGCAATCCCCATGGACCCCAATGTTAAAATGCCCAAATTTACAGCAAAATAAATATATTTACAGCCAGGTTTTGGTCTCCATAGCTGATTCACAGGTGATGACAACTGTACGAGGGGTGAAATTTTACATAACTCACCAGTTTAAATGTCATTAAGGCTTAAAGTTATGCATAATTAAGGGCGTGACGCTTTGAGTGACACCTGGGTGCCATCTGTTGACAAGTCACTACCACGGCGACAATGTTGATTAGATAACATAACCATGGCCCTGGAGTATAGACGTAGCCATAGCTTCAGCGATTTCAGTGTGTTTTCATCTTTTTTAGACAACCAAAACGTTACAGTTCATGAAAATTAACTGTAAAGTTTTGGTTGTTTAAAAAAGTCTTTGTCAGCATTTGGTTGTACTAAAAGATCCTCAAAGAAGTCGGATATTCAATTTTTCTGGAGAGTACATTTTGGTTTATTTAAAAAATGGTTTTAATGGCTTTAAGGCTGTCTGTGCTAGTTTAGCATTTATCATTATGACAGTTAACCATAGCTATAAACGTCTGTGCTAATGATTGGAACAGCTGGCTTTAAGGTTATCTCACCCCTCCTGTTGAAGTATGGTCAATTCTAGCTTAAAAAAATCCAAGATAGTGATAACCGAAATGGCATATTCGAGGCTTCAAATCAGGAGTCCACAATCTAACGGCTGATGTTACAGTGCCTAAAATGCGGTTTGCATGCAGACAAAAGGCCAAAATGCACTAAAAAAAAAAGCTCTGTTTTAAGAAATACCCATGTACGTGTGTACCAGGCCTTTGTTGTATTAAGAAACTCCACAACATTTAAATGAGGTGGGTACCGATCAGATTAGTTCAGTTTATGAACTTGAAAAGCACATAGCCAGATTGTGTGTTAATGCCTAATGCTCTGACCATTGGGAAAAGCTTCTTTGGGAACCCTGGGACCTTTTTGGCATAAATCTGCCAACCCAAGGTTAGGTTTTGTTTTTAAATTTTGTCCTTTTATTTCCAAAGATTACATCGCACAATTCCTGGTCTACATTCACCTTTGTATGTTAGTCATGGGGTTGAAGAGAGAGATGAGGGGCTGGGGAGTAGGGACGTCCCAACAGACAAGTAAAAGTAAGGGGCAGTGAGGAGGAGAAGATGTACATCACAAAAACACATCTACCAACTCCTAGCCATTGACTCAAGAGGAGGTTGAAGAGTGAACAGAAAAACTCAGGGATTAGGAAGATGGTAAGACTGAGAGATTACGGGAGATGTGGACTTTGAGCAAAGAGATGAAGAGAGAAAAGAGAAGAGCTCAGAGGACAGAGAGAGTCTTGTACGCTGAGGTAATTACAGTAACATCCTGCACTTCAGATACTGAAAAGATCTAAACTCTGAACTAATTCACCGGAGGTTGCAAAGAACTCGGTGTCAGAGATGACGGAGTAGATTTAGGACTAATAGTTCTCAATCTCTTTTACAACGAAGACACTCAAACAGGGCATTAAGGTGGAGCTCTTAAATCCCTTTGCAGCTGCGTCAAATCTCTTAATATCAGAGACAGGAAACTGGATTTAGGTCTGACAATTCCTCAAGATTTTATCATGAGAGACTCCAGTTACAAAGAAATTATGCCCCATGGATCCTCATCAATCATGTATTATCCCTGAAATTCCCATCTATCCAGGTTAGATATGAATGAGAGAGGATAATGTGAAATTAAGTACTTACCTGAAGAGGCAAAGAAATATGGGTTTTTACTTTCCACTCAGTTACTTGCCTTAAAACAGTGGCTTAAATTTGTCTTTTTTTGTCCATAGAAAGGCTGTGCTTTTGCGTTAAAGCTCTGACTCTTGGTATATTCAGAGGGCTAAGAGTATTGACATCTACAGGTTTAGGTTGTTCATACTTTTATCTAAGGATGGGCGTTGGGGTGGGTGAGGCTTTCAAAAATTTATGGATTGAATGGACAAAAAGTTTTATGCTTTAAATACAGCAGAAATTATATTGGTAAGTTGCGTCAATAAGTTCCAAAAGTGGGACTCATTTTTGCACCTGCAGTTTCAGGTCATTCAACAAGTCACCATTAAGTATATAAGATTACGTCAGGTTTTGTGACTGTGTGAAAAATGTGATGCTCTAGAGAGGTTTTCAATATCTGCATTTCAGCAGCAGGATTCCTTAGAAAAGTTTCCCATTAGCATCTAATACTTCCTGCCCATCGATTAGTTACTAGAACGTAACCGCCGTGGATGGACACAAACTGACTATGTGAGCTCAGAGGTGCTTGGGCTTGAATTGGTGTGTTACCATGGTGACGACATGACGTGTTTGCGCTCAGCCTACCTGCGGGTTGTGACGGTTGTCATGGAGATCATCGGGATAGGGTCTGTCGGGGCTCCAGTTACCCGTCTTTTGGAACATTTCTTGGGCTTTGGCCGTCACCCACGATTGGCTCTCAGTCATGCCACCCTCGGGAGGTCTGGCACCCACACATACACACAAGTCAGCAGATTACACATCAGGGAACCAAAATAAATGTACCCACTATGAGTAGTTGTGCAATATCTTTGACCAATCAAGTAGCTGATTCAATGAAAAAAATCTTCACACTGTTTCCTGAATATTTTCTTAAATCTCTCTGCATATTAATTTTGTTATGACAAAAAAATCTCTTAAAATGTGGTGTTTCTTAAAAATCAAGGCATATTTATGAATATCACTGTGATGACGGGGATGATATTTTCACATGTTAGTAAACGCCTACTGAATAATACCTTATTACCATAATTAACAGCGTACTCTGCACAGCGGCCATTTTAGGACATCTCCAACACAGTTTGTCAGGTTTACATTGTAACTGTACGTGGCTCAACTTTCATCAGTCTAACCCAGTGGTTCCCAACTGGTGGGTCACGGGTCAATTCTGAATGGACTGCAGGTGATCTGCAAACATGTCATGTTTGTAAAAAATGCACTTAATTTTTAAGTACACTGAATTCTGGGCACAGAACTTTTATTTTGAAGTGCCATTTCCTGCTGTATAGTGAGTGACTAACAGACAGCTGCATGAGAGAGACAGCACACTAGCTCGCTGACACGGCCAAACACAAGTATGATGCTGAATATATTAAACTGTGTGGACTTTGAACCAATGACTAGGGGGAAAACTGGACCCTGTGGCTGGACCAGTACTGGTCTAACAACAATTTCAGACAATAACACACACTTACACACTCTCATACACGCACATTGAAAGATGTGCAAATTTGTAAAATTCGGCTCAATCTCAGCACCATAAACAGGACTTGTACTATTTCCAAAGGATATTTTTTGCACACATAACTAATGCTTACACACAGCTGAGGAAATGGACAACAGAAAACCACACACACACACACACACACACACACATATACATACACACTACGACACACAAGAGAAAAGACAATTGGAAAAAAAGGTTACAGTAAACCACAGCCAGGGAGGATAAAACAAGAAGACAACTACATCACAGAGATGCAGAGTGTGTACTGTATGTATAAATAAGAATTTTAATAATTTTTATTGCCAGTTAACAAAATTTTTACTTTAGATGTGAACTTGAAATCTATGTATTCACAGCAAAGGTTTTTAGTTCTAGGGAAGAGAAATGTAGGGTTTTTACAAGAAGTCAAACTAAACGTTCAGCCTGAGACACAGTGGGAAACGTCTCCTGCAACACAAAAACCACTACATCTACAAAAGATGAAAGTGCAGAGTTAGCTGGTAATATAAAACATTTCTGATTCAGAAATACTGTCCTTAAAAAGAAGCATGATGCCCCTAAAAGTGTGACCAAGGGAATAATACACACAATATATACATGCATAGATAACTATGAATGTGTATGTGTGTGTTGGTGCTAGTATAAATATATTTTCTGCTGTCTCATGCACTGCATGTAGGTCCCCTCCCCTGCCCAGTCTACTCACATGCTGTTGAGGTTATCTGGCTGGGTGCTGGGGAGGCCGTTGAGGCCTTGACCCCCCTGGCCATCCATGCCCCCTCCCTCAGAGGGCGGCTCCATGCGCTGAAACATTAATGGCGTTCGGTTCTGTGTGAGATACACGACATGGCCTGCAGGCTGGCATCAGGCACACTCAGGGGGCAGACACAGGACACAAACACAGGATGCACTCGCAGCATGCACCCACACAGGGGCGCCATCGGCAAACACATGGCTGTGGGTATCCAAGGTAAAGTTCCCTGCCAGACTACTGATCTAGGATCTGCTAACCACACTGAATGAGTGTTTAAAGGGACACTGCTGACTTTAGGATTTGACTTATTTCTTTATATCAGTTTGGGTTGATATTCAGGGTTGAAAAGCTGATCTCAGATCTGTGTCAGAGGGGAACTTGTACCTTAGGCATTTAAGGTAAGATTGCTCTTAAATCACAGGTCTTGGACCAGATTACCATACTCATGAAACACATCATCAAAAAAAGACATTTTACTCAAAAATCATAGTGTGACAATCTGTGTGATCCTTCTGCACAGATCTTTTGAGTAATATGCCATTTTGTGGGAAGTGGACATCTGAACCTGATCAAAAAACTTCTGCTTCCATCAGGTCAGAGGTCAAGCAGCTTTCCCCCCAAGGGATCCTGGGTAATGGAGTCCTCTCAGGAGTGGCTTAAAAGGCGACGGTTCATGACTGCTACAGCCTCTGTCATGTCCCTCCACAGCCTGGAAGCTAAGGGCTGAATGCTAAATGAGTGCAGATGGATCGAGGCCAGTTCAGAAACAGATACACGTCCAAACCTCCTCTAACACATCAGGCTGATCTGCTGGACAGGATGTTTGTCAGGCTACAATGTGCATTAAAAGTTATGATAAGATACTTATAGTTTTACCAGTCAAACAGATCTTTAGAAACACTGGTTATGCAACTGGTGAATGTGGTAATAGAGGCTTTGCAGTTGCTCCTAAAACTTAAGTAGCACATGTATCTATTTTATCTATCTAGATATCTGCAAAGGACTGCTTTAATGTTGGTGATGATCTTCTAAGGGCTTATTTATGCTCAACGTTAGATATGGAGATAGAGATGGAGATGGATAGAGCCTTTTGTCTGCACTTTGCCTTCATTTCATCCATATTTGTGCATCTGAGAGCTTGCAGATACGGCAAAACTGAGCACCGGAGACTGTGGGGGCAGCGCAACATACTTTCAAACGACATATGACCATAGGAGATGATGAAGAAATTCAAATAATGGAGGAATGGAACTTATCTGTAATATATAATAATATTTAGTAACATATAGGGAATATAGTGAAAAGAATTCTCCGGTCACATGTCGGCATGTAATGTAAAAATGGCCGCGCAGACCAAAACCGTCTACAACGCTGCCTCTGTTTAAAGGTACAATAATACAACCTCCTCCTCTGGCACCTCAGTTGTTGTTTAAAAACCTTTGACTCTGCCCTCTAGTGCCATCTGGCCGTATCTATGCCAATATAATGGACGCATGGAAGCATGAGGGCAGTGATGTTTACAAGTTTCGTGGACAACGAAGTAGCGTGCATTTTAACGAATGTGCTTTTGAACCCTGCTCAAGCGAGGCTAATACGCACATGCGTGCTCATGCATGCAAAGGGTGCGCTACTCGTAGTCTTTAGTGTTTTATATTGTAAGGCTTTTACCGTAAATACATGTGTTTGGGAAGTGCTGAGCATACTACTGGATAAATGAGACTTTGACAACTTGTTTGAGCGTTTGTCATCGGATGTTTTTGCTAGTTATGGCCCACTTCGGTTAGCTAGCTAAAATGAGCTTTGCACAAAAACAATTTGGTGGCTGGTATGAGTGTATGAAATATCAAAAATTCACTTAATTTCTGTTGAGGTCTTAAACTTGTTTGTTTAGACATTTAGTCATCCAATATGGCTGCCAATGTGGGACATTATCGGAAAACCACAGCTTTAAAAGTTCTGCTTTCTTTGGTCTAATCCTGTCCAGTGGTCACCGTCTGTGTCACAGGGGTATATGGCTCACGTTCGTCTCCGGACGGTCTGGTTTGGCACTGGCTAGCTCTATTGAGAAAATCCATGGTACAAACATTTAGATGGATTATAGTGAAAAACATGAACAGCAAACACTTAACACAGATATCGGCTTCAATGGAGTATGTCTCAGCAGTGGCATATATGTATCAATGAATGGTCCCGGGATTGACTGATTACATACGGAGCCACTGGTCACAGGAACCTCCACTCAACATCCCACCAACCATCACGGCAGACAGACAGGCAAACAGACAGATTCATGAACACACAGACTGGAGAGAATGGGTCTTGGTTAGAGTGGACAATCAACGTGGATTGACCAAGTAGGGAGAGCTTGATAAGTCAAGGTCTCATCTCTTCCTGGAAGGATAAAGGGAGAGCATCAGAAGGACAGATACGACGTGGAAGACAAGGAATGAGGGACAACAGACTCCAAAACAGAGCAAAGAAAGGCAAGAGGATGACAGACAGCAGACAATATATCTGAGACACAACAACAGGTCAACAAACACTGAAAAGGACAGTTGAGACGAGGCTGGAGTAATACACAGAGGGAGGTGGAGAGACAAGAACGAGATAGTGGAGTTAAAGAAAAAATCCACCCGCTGGCTTCCTTGCACTGTTACATGAGACCGCCAAAGCAATCCTTTCCTTCAGTTGGAAGATGCAAATATGAAAAAATTCATACCACAATTTCCATTGCCAAAACTAACGTGGAAAAAATAAAATACGAAATGAATATGTCAGTTGCTTTTATTATCTTCACCGGCATCTCGATTGTAAGAAAAATTGCCAGAAGGGACAATTCCACTGGGCGCAGCTGCACCCGTTCTTGTTCCGTCCACCACGTGGCATCATGCCACACGTGGAGCATTTCAGACGCAAGTGTTTTGCCTGCCTGATTTTGTTGAAAAGCAGATTTTCTTGATTTGGTCATTATTCCTTGATATTTGTACTTCTGCCCCAAAGAAAGTAGGCAGCACAATTAAATCATTTCTTTTTTTAAAATCTATTTTAATTATGTTTATTGTTATGTCATACTTCGCTGTGTCGTAGTTATTGCTCCATTGTGTTTTGGTCTTATGAGGGTACTTTGGATCTTCGCCTATTGTAATAAGGATTTTCTCTGTATGATTAAAGTTACCCATGATATTTAATCCTAAGGGGAAATGACATCTCATATTTGCGTTAACCAAGAAATATCCTGCCATTGAACTCCACTGTAGTTGTGCTGTAATATCTCAACTTGACAAGACACTGACTATGATTTGTGTTAGTCGTAGAAAAAAAAGAATAACAGATCATGAAACAGCAAAACTTTTATAACAGTGTTATTTTTAGGTGGATTCTTCCTTTAAAACAATACGGCAATAAAGAAACAAAGACCACAGTGAAAGGAGAGACGGAGCATGAAGTGAGATACTGTAGAGATGGCGGGACACACTGACAGACACACTGACTGGTTAAAGTCCTTGTGTACTGCTGATGTTGAGAGAGCCTGTGTGGACCTGTCCATTCAGTCCAATGGGATGGCTGCATTCAGGAACATACCAATACATATTGTATTTGCACTGTTCGAAAGGAAAAAAACACTAACATACTCTCCATCCACCAATGCACTCCTTTGTTCTGCGAAATGGAAATCCCATTTGAAGATAGAGGCTGTGTCTCAGGCAATATAGAGCAGGCTGACCACACTCCATGACTTTGTTGTACCATGTCAAATTTATGATCAATTGCTGTAACAACTGGATGACTTGCTTGAGGGAAGAGGATGTATTACATGAGTGGAGAGATGTTTCCACACATCCGCAGTGTGGACTAATAATACAGACAGCGGGAGCGAGTGCATCTCAAAGGCATTCATCGACAAGAGGGGAAGAGCACTGACAGGGTACAAAAGGTAAGGCCATGTGGTATCATCATCATCATCATTGCTCAGAACATTAACCAACAACAAAGACCATTTGATATGAATTGGTGAACCCTTGTAATCTTCCTCACCACGTTCAAACAGGCTGTGGTGAAAAGGGGGGAAAAAGCAGTGGGAAAGGGAAAAGTTGCTTCATAGCGAGAGAACGTAAAACAGCTTGATAGCTCTGTTAGCAAGCATGGTAAAAGGAACAAGGCTGGCCGAGGGAGCAACAAGGTGCTAGAAAAAGGACGCATATTTCCAGGGAGCATGCTAATAAAGGGTACAGCACAGACTGAGAGGGAGGTCAGGTTTGGGTAAACAGGTGATGAAAAGAAAACCTGGGGAAGAGGGGTTTGTTTTGAAGTGTAGCTGGGAGCTTATATAGGATTTAAATGTATAAGACATGGTTCTTATGCTTTTAAATCCAAATTCGGTAGAAGAAAGGCAAAATTAAATCCAAGGGCGAGTAGAAGCGGCATCAAAAAAAGAGAGCCAGTGGGAGGTGGAAGAGAAAAAGGAAACAGAATTCTTTTGCGTTCGGGGAATTTCTCTGGGGTGGAGTCTACCTGTTCCTCTCGCAGGGCCTGCAGCTTTTTCGTCTTGCTCTGCCGGTAGTATTCCATGATCATCATGGCTGCGTAGATTTTGCCCACCGTCAAGTCTGTGGCTGCTGAAAAAATGACAAGTTACCCTGCAAGATTAGACCTGAGTGAGATGGGACCCTGAGCCGTGGGGGGGATGGGAGTGGGGGACGAGACACACAGATTGCAACCAAATCACTGACACAGAGAAGTTCACAATAACATGCAGAATACACCAGCAGTTGGGACAATTCTGTTCCATGTCAATCCATGTAGACCTGAGCTTAAAAATTAAGACTTCAAATATAAAATGTTCTGTTCCCAAATTTGGTAGGTTTAGGAGCGTCAATCTTCAGTTGTTGGAGGTAAATTCAGCAAATATTTGGTCAGTGGTGACCAGTAATTGACCCTTCCTTAGTCTTGCCCCGTTTCAGTCTGTGCTCCAATAATTGAGCAAGCTTAGTATCTGGCAGAACCTTGGTCAGCTGTCCTTTTTCTGGTTTTGATATGCTATGCACTAGGCTCGTCTATGCTGACAAGAAAACCAAATTTTGAAGATGGTTATGGTTCCCATAACTGAAAACAAATCATGTCCGTTGTAACGAGTGGATTAGGCTGTGCAGTAGACCATCAGCTGAACATCAACACCATCACTAAGAACACCTAGGTCCAACGTTAACATTACAATGCAAAGTCACACTACATTGGATCCACAATCTCCACGGACATATAACATTGTATGTAGTCACATCTTCAGTTAGCTATTGTTAGCCAAAAGCTTACTAACTAGCTAGCTAATTTTAAGCGACATCAAGAGGAGTTAGCTTACTGTCAGATAACCAGTGTCAGCCAGGATTGCTTCCTACGTTTTTCTGTGGTAACGTTAAAGACATTTAGAAAAGGACAGACAGGTTGGTCACTGACATATTTCGAAGATTTCATTAATTATCGTTAGCTAGAAAAGGACAAGGTTAATGTTCCTTTGTTCATAATATCTCCGTAAAGCCACGTGCCGCTCTGAAACTTTTTGTGGTATTTATTTGCATATACATGATGTCTAGCATCCCATCATCAATATATCCTTTCATTGCATACTTTAGTCCTTTTTGATATTTCTTTTTGTCAAGCTTGTCCAACCTAGCAGCAGTAACTAAAGGGGGCGAGACTTTTGTCCGGAGCAAAAAGCAAAGTGAACTGTTTTCTAATGTCGCATCCTCTTCCCCACTCACAGAGAGGGACAAACATGGGCTTTTAAGTTTTTACTTTAGGTCTTATTATAATTTGCATGCAAACATGCTTACTTGCATGCTTGTGTGTACCCTTTGGGTCACAAAACCACATTCTCACAGGCTAATATATTTTCCCAACACAGGGTTTAAGCTAATTTAATGCATTGATGAACTTTGTGTATGAAGTTAAACTAATCTAAAAAGCTCATGCAGCAAACAATCTAGTTTAATAAGCTAATGATATTATGCAAAACTATATGTACAATAAGGCAAGATAAAGGAAAAGGTCTGTTTTTTGCTGATGATGTGTTTCTAAGTGCTTTAAGTGCAGCAGGCAGATTTATGATTTACCTCCAAGAAAATATGGAAATGGCCAAATTTGGGGGGTGAAATGAGGCATTAGAACTGCACAATATAAAGGGACAAATATCACTTGGTAAAATACTAATTGTATCAGAAGCTAATATGCTCTTTTGTTGTCTTGAAGGAACGGTAGCAACCACACCTCCACTGAAACAGAGCTGAGCTCACTTGCTGGTGCACAACAGACAAATACAATATTACAACACTGTACAACCATTAACACAAAAAGGCAATAGTCTTTTCACAGGCAGATGCTGTACCTATAAAATTGAACATTCCCTTAATAGTTCACGATCATCTATGTATCATCCAACTTTATCCAAACTTGAGTGTATTTAATCTTTAATCTTAATATTAAGGCTGAGGACCAGGTAGCCACCTCACTAAGAAACATGACACCTCAGTCAAATGATCCCTGGGAAAACAGGAGCTCAATTTTTTTCTAAAAACTCCGGACATGTATCCCCAGAGTTTGGATGGAACACGTAAACATTTAAAATCAGAAAAATATTGAGCTTTGTTTTGGTCGTCAAATAACTTTATGTACATTTTTTTTACTGAATGAGTGGTGCCCTTTTCAAAGTGGCATGGCTACAAGTCTTGCAGCATTAAATTTATATTATCATATGACCACACATATCTCATACTTATGTGTGTAATACACCTTATTAACTGCCATGCATTTAGCCAAACAACTTGATGCTTTTGCTAAACATGCATCATTATGCTAGTTTCTTCATCACAATCATTTCATATAACCTTATTAGCCTATTTTACTGGTTTATTTGCTGGTTAACTTTTCCTGTAGTGAAAAGACTTCTATAGAGGATCTTCTATAGCAGGCACCCCCTGATACCAGGACTGTGAGTGGGTGGAAAGATCAGTGTGGGTGTATGTGCTACTGTGTCCACTCTGATGTGATCTATGTGTCTGTGTACACATATGTGCTGATGTGGCTATAGAACGTGCATGGTACTGTATGGTGGAGAGCCTGAACTCGAACCATGTTGTGAGCGACGTCGCAGAAATTTAAAGTCACCACAAGCAACTTTTTGTGAGGGCTTTTTATTGCAATCCACGACAGAATCTTATATTGTTTCATCCCTGCTCTGGATCACGGTATTGGTAGGATGTTTGGATGTACAGAATGTATACTGGTATATGTATGTGTGTATGTATGTATGTACATTATGTGTTTATGCTGTAGTAGCCTGATCAGGAGATGCAAAGCAGTGAATGACACTGGCTGGTAGAAGCTGTCCTCTTGGTGAGTTGGTGATTGTAGACACATATACATACCACTATGCTCTTTTTTCTGTAACTTACCCTTGTGCGGTGTAACCAGCAGGTCCAGCGTCTTCTGCGATAAGTTTGGCCAAATGGCCATCATCTCCTTTCTCAGCTCTGCATCCATCTGGTGCTTGTCTGCACCGCCTGAGTGGCCCCGCAAACCAGTGCCCACATACACGCGCATCAAACATTTGCACACACAGACAGCACGCATGCATTCATTCATACATATGCAAACACGCCACACACATTAACACAGGGCAAAGAAGGTACAGACCAAAAGAAAGGCACGATGGCACAAAATCCCAAAAGAAATATATTTAGCCATTCATGCGTGCACACATTCACCCAAAACAAAAAGGTTATTCGTTAGTGTCAGAATTGGCACAGTTTGGTTATATTAACTAAAATAATCTGAAGCATTCTTGTTGAAGAGAAACCATAGACTGTACAGTAAACATGGACGACATGAGAGCTTCCCAAAAGTGAAGCCAAAACATCTCGATCGCCTCCTGGTGGCTGGCTGCAGAATAGGTCATAATTCCACCCCCTACACGTTAGTGGATGGGACATGGGCCAAACTAAAAAAAAATCTAAGTTAACACCAAGTTCATTTTTCCTAAAGATGGTTTGTGTCATTTTAGGTAGTTCTATCACGCTGTTATATGTTCAAGTGTTTATTTTCCCGAT
Organism: Epinephelus moara; assembly: GCF_006386435.1. Lineage (NCBI taxonomy): Eukaryota > Metazoa > Chordata > Actinopteri > Perciformes > Serranidae > Epinephelus > Epinephelus moara. Next base: position 5,734,222 of record NC_065510.1, on the reverse strand, counting down.
AAGTTTGGTTTTAATTAGTTATTTGGTGCCATAAAAAGGGGGTTTGACATCATGATTGACAGTTGTGTATGCTAACCGGTGTCGGACGGCGGGAACTCGACAGTGCTGAGATCGCTACCTCCCAGACTCTGGTTCCAAATGATATCACAGGTGCAAGATGGCAGCAGCTTTAGCCTGAATATTTTGGCTTTACTTTTGCAGTGGGAAGAAGTGGAGACACATTGTCCATCTTTATGTACAGTCATTGAGAGAAGCAGACAGAAACATAGAGGTGAAAAGTCATAACCGTTAATTAGCCAGTAGTACCCAAAAATGTCAGACAAGAGAGTAACTGAGATGACCAGATAGAGTAAAGGGATTATAGCACTTTAGGGCCGTACCCTTGGCAATCTTTATATCCAGTGCTGTCCTGATCAGAGCCATGAGAGTGGAGTTAAAATGCACCGTGTTGTCATCAGCAACCGGCAGATCCATGCGCAGCAGCCTCTGTGGAGAGCCAGTCAGGATGAGAGGATGAGAAAGGGACGTGTCCTTGCTAAAGAGTGATGTGCCTGAACCTCCAGGAAGGGGAGGGGGTGAGGGGTTGGGGTCGGGGTTGAGAGAGCTCCATAGACAACAGCCAATTAAAGCTGGACAGGATTCGTCCACGTTTTATTCGATGGTCCCTGAGACACATTAGGGGCTAAAGCAATGTTGACTATGTGTCACTGTAATTCTTTCAGATCTGATTAATGTGAGCTTTTAAGCCAACTTGAGGCACTTGAGTTTTAGAAGTCCTCTGATAACTAATGTGTGCTATACTTACTGTTGAGCATTCACGTGTTAAGTCTGCTGCACAGTTTTGTTCGTTTTATTATCACATGCATTCGCAAGTGCAAGAGCATTTGCTTGAGGAAAGAAACTTGAATAGGCGAGTCTCTGCGTCTCCTGTGTTTCCAGTGATACTCTACGAAACAGCACAGCTATCCAATGAGGGCCATCTGCTGCTAAGCAACTGTGAGAGCCGAGAACCACAAGGAAGAACAATCGGAGCCAAAATGGCCTCCGACCCAACCTGTGCCCATGTTCCCTAAATGTGTGAATGCACTGGCGCATTTACACATCTCTGTTGTTACACACATGTAGATATATATGAAACAGTACACATACACCAACCCCACACCCCCCCTCCAACCCCAGCATCCCTCCCCACCCACTTACACACAATTATTTTCACAGACTGCAATTAAGGGCGCTTAATTGGAGTCCTTTGAAGACAAAATAGGCCGACTGGAGAACAATAACAGTATCACTGGTGTAATTCTGCTATTTTTCAGGAGACTGCTTTAGTTTTATTTAACTGAGGCGTCTGCTATAGAGCTCCCCCCACCTGTAAGGAGGTTCCCTGTCTTAACAAGTCTATATTGTACCAGGTAAAACCAATGGAGAAACCTGCAGATAGAACGAAACAAGCTGGGCCAGCTAGGGCCGCTTGCCGTTCCTATCCCAACCAGTTGGCATCCATTGGATTTACCTACGAACATGAGCGTTGGGCACTCACGATGGCAAGCACAGTAGTACGATGGCGGTGGGGTTGTGTACATGCTCGTGTGTTCCTGAGTGTGTGCGATAGTCAGGCATGCCCAAAGCCAAGTGTGCGGCAGGCGGAGGGCATCGGCCAACATCCACAGCGCTCGGCAGGCAGCAGGCAAGACAGGCTCAATGTCGCCCATAGCCATGCGACAGAGAGTGCGAGGATTGCATGCAACACAACACCCCCCTAGAAAAATCCCACAAACCCGGACACACAAAGCATGCAACATGCCTTTACTTCACTCCCATTATCTAAGCCCCAACTCTTCCCACCTACCCAGCCCACTACCTCCCCCCAACTGCCCTCAAAACCCACTTTCACAATACAAGTAGCCGTGCATCCGCACAAAGAGAGTATCCTCAATCCAACTGGATTGATCCTACAGATTGACAGATCCATTTCTTATTTTATAATGCTCTCTACAATTTTGCATTCATGGGTTCCTTAATCAATCAAATTGACAGCGATGATTTCATATAAAGTCAAGATCTCTCTCAATGCCAAACGGGTGCAGTGTCTTAAGGGGGTGTCAGAGTTAGAGAGGATTAGAGTTGTGGCATTCCCTGAAAGAAGAAAAAATCATAGAGAAGATCAAAAAGAGATGATCGACGTTCTTTCTGTTTTTGTTTTGGACCAACCAGACTTTATAGTAGTAGGGTAAGGGGACGGGGTCTATCAAAGGGGACACATGGTAGGGACAGCAGTTAGTTGAGTTAAACTAGGCGGCTCTAAGCTTGGTCATGAGATGTAGTTACAGATAAAAAGGGAAGGGCGAGAATGAGGAGGGAGAGGAGGACCGTGAAAACACTGAAAGAGTAAAAGAGGAATCAAGAGAACGTGGGTCAATTGGAAATAACAGAGAGGAGTGTGTGTGTGTAGATAGAAAGGAAAGAAGAGAGAGGCTGAAAATTACAGAACAAGACAAGAGATAAAGACGAGGACTAAAAACAACACTGACATAAGTTTTCTGAGAAGAGGTCAGTAGCGATACACAGATATCAGAACTGTTGGCCTAGTGTCCAGTAAAGGGAAGATCAAGAACTTTCCCTAAGCATTAAGAGATCAGTGTCAAAAGGTTCAAGATGTCTAACCTTCCCATCTCCGATCTAACAAGAAACATCAAGGACTTTCTGATCTCAAAATGTCCTTTAATGGACTTTTTTTCTGTGAGATTGTATCAATGAATACTGGAAGGCTTTGATGGCTGAAGTATGTGATGGGGACCACTGCAGATACAGGTTGACATTCTGAGAGAAAGAAGGAGAACAGAAAGGACAGGTAAGGTAGAGACAGAGCGGGCTTGGATGGACAGAGGGATGCTATGAAGGAATGAAGATGGATGCTGTTTGCTGACAGACGTGTGGACGTAGAGGAAGAAGGACAGAAGGACAGAAAGAGAGAAAACTGACAGGTAGGAAAAACGATAAGAAACAAAAATGAGAAGAAAGGACAGGGACAGAGAAAGAAGAAAGTAAAAGACAAAAGTGAGAAAAGCTAGAAAGAGACAGTTAATGGGGTACTGACAGCCAGATTTAATAAAAAGTTCAGCACAATGGAGAGTTTGCGATATTTAATCAAAGCCATCCTGTTCACAGAACAGTGAAGAATAGTTAATGTAGTTAAAAGTTCATTTTACTTCATGGAATTTTATGGATGCTATGTTTACTATTCTCAAGTATGGATGCAAATATGTTAGCACACTGGTTTCCAAACTATGGTATGAGCACCACTGGTGGTACGCAAGCTCCCTCTAGTGGTACATGGAGGAATCTCTGAATTTTTTAATATAAACTAATTAATTTAAATTTATATATATTATGTATATATAAACAAAATTTCTAATGAAAATAGAGACCTCTGTGGAAAATTTGTCTCCTGGTTAAAACCTCCTGAACAATGGACACTGAAGGAATTTTAACTATGAAAATTTTCAGCTGGTTGCAATCTTCACCACTATCTGCCACTAAATCCCCCTATATCTTACATCCTGGACCTTTAAATTATGAGATCCTTGAAATATAAAAGTAAGTTTTGCCTTTCCTGTCATATTTTTTGTTTCGATATATGCTGCGTAGTCTTGTTCATGAACGTGGCGCACACATGTCCATGAACAGTTATGTGCTAAGCTGTAATAGCAAGACAGAAAGTGGTGGTAAAATAAATGGTTAAAAAAACACTGCAATCATGGCTCCAAATGGGAGCTATGAGGAAGACAAGTGTGGAACAGGGGGAGAATATTTCGAACAGCCATGTTGAAAAGGAAGTAGACGACAATCAAGCAAGCGCAAGTGCTAGTAGCTACTTAAGCAGCGCCAGTGAAGTCTCAACAGCACCTGATGACGTATGAAAGTCGTGTGGAAGAGTTTAAAACACGTGGCTGTGGCTACATTGTAGAAAGGACTCAACAATAAACAATTTTACGATTAGGGAATAAACCTGCCTCCTGCTTAAGATGTCCAAAGCTGAATAGGGTGGGCCTTGGCCCTTGTATTGTAACATCGGTAATATTAGTGGTACTTGGATTAGTAATATTTTCTGAGCTGCTACACAGTGTAAAAATGTTTTTTGGAACCATTGCGCTAGCATATAGGTAGATTAGCTTTACAGCTGATACACACACATCACTGTTAACTGATAATGACAGGATATTTGCCTTGGTAGTGCTACTTTTCTGAGCTTCTTTGCGCCACAAACGATCAGAAAAATAAGGGCCTCTTTGCTGAGGCACCACTTCATCTTTTCAACACTTTTTTGAGGAATCTGGATGTCAATAAGAAAGAGAGTGAAAGAGAAAATAGACAGAGTAGGGCTCTACTGAAGTGGAGAGAAAGAGTGGACAACAAGACAGCGAGGCAGCAGATGCTGAAATGTGCGACCCAAATCTTTACCCTGGTGGTCTGAGGCCTGAGGCACAAAGAGAAGCCAAAGATGTTTCCTTTGGGTGTCAAGAAAAAAATCATCTTGAAAAAAAGATAAAAAACTAGAAGGGCCAGAACTTTTCCTACTCATTTTATTATGCATTATTATTATTTGTATGTGCACAGTGTTTATGTGTGTGGCACAGTAACGTGGGCATGTTTGTGTGTGCACTATTGTGCCATCCACAGGAATAAGAGACGCAGAGAACTGAAGACAGACACCCTTGCCGGTCCTTCTGTACCCGCATCGTAAGCAAATAGGTGCACCTTATATGGCTGTTTGTTGGATTCTACACTAAAGATTTTCACATGAACAAATTATGTTTCTAATTGTGAAAAAATACAACGTGTACATATTTCCATATATATGCTCATAAATAATATTAGCATTACATGTACTGCAAACAATAATAGCTGTAACACATGATGAGAAAAAGTGGTTGAAAAATGTATTTATACATTTTTTTGCCTTAAGTCTCAACAATGGTTGAACAAAACAGCCTGTTGTGACAGGCATACTGTACAAGCTTACATAATATTTCATTTATGTATTCTGCAAGATTCAGTACGGTAAAATATGCAAAAATCAATTTAAAACTATCAACAGGAGTTTTCTTTCTTTTTAAAGTTCCTTAATTTGTGATGGAAAAAGGAAGTCTTTCTCAGATCTGTGCTCTTTCTATGATTTTCTGGCAGGATTTTGGTGTGTGCATGCGTCCGTGCAGGTTGCAGAAGGACTGGCAAAGCCTCCTCTGTTCCCTTACTCCTGCGGCCTGACGGGAGGAAATAAAAGAAAGAGGATTGACTACCACTCCACTATCACTTCACTTCACTGCACGACAAAAGCCCATCCCTCCATCCCCGCGGTCGGAGAGAGAGAAGAGAGGACAGCGCTCACCACCACCACAACCACCACTAACAGACAATGAGGAGAACACCGCTGGGAGGAGGTAGGGAAGGAGGGAGGTGGAGGAGAAGGGGAGAGGAGGAGAAGGTCAGAAAGGGACGGGGGAGGTTTCAACAGATGAGAGAGGTGGGGGATCTCCTCCCCAGCGATGGGGAGGTTTTCGAAGGGGAGGTTTAAGGACGGAGATGGGAGGGGTAAAGGAGGGAAGAAAAGAATGGTGGGAGAAGGGAAGAAGAGAAGGAGGTGGGGTGGTGGTTGAGGGGGGTGGAGGGGTAAGGTGGGGGGCGAGTCTACCTTATAGGCGACCCGGGCGGGACACCTCTTCCCGAGGCCTAGCGGCGGACACATGTGTCTTAGCATCTGATACATGTCTGTGTAACTGATCCGGCCGCTGGAGTGGCCACAAACACACACACACACACACACACCACATGCATTCACCCGCACACCAACACATACACACACACACACACACACACACGACAGACAGAACAAACAAAGACGGACGACGTAAAAACGAAAAAAAGGAAAATGATGAGGGGTAGGGAGAGGGAGGATGATGGGGGGGAGGACGCGGACACACACAGGTGTGTTTGGAGGAGGAGACATGAGGAGAAAAAAGAAAGAAACCGACAAAGGAAAGGAAGAGGGGGGGAAACAAATACACAGAGGTTATTGTTTGATCGCTGTGGATATGTGGTTGCTGTGGTGAGAGAAGAGAGAAAGAAAGAGAAAGAGCGAGAACGAGGGAGTGTGTTACGTGGCTTCTAGTCGGGTTTATCATAAAGTAGGGGAGAGGAGAGAGAGGGAGGGAGGGAGGGAGGGAGGGAGAAAGGCTGGGGAAGGAGGGGGGGATTGGAGGAGGAGGAGGAAGAGGAGGTGTTATTTAGTTTAGTTAGTTGTTGAGATACCGTTCTATGCGAGGTGAAAAGGGGATTTGGGAACTTTTTTTTTTGGTCTTTGCCCTCTTTCGCCGCTCGTATAGAACTGGCAGCGGGGCTTCTAGCAGGCAAGGAAAAGCACCGCTGCAGAGATCGGAGTGAGTCACAATGACAAGTCAATGCAGTCTGTTACTGAGGCTGCGCGTCCACCGGGAACCTCTGCTCACAGCCACGCCTTCAGATGTTCATGGGAGCCCTCCGTGGTGATGACAGTGTTAACAGCTAGGTCTTGGCTATTAGAAGGTCAGTTCACCCTCATCACCGAATGTTTCGTCACTTACCTCTTGTGGCGTCCAGCTATGCAGATAGTTTCGGTTTCATGTGCCGTGTGTTTGAGACGACTCTGAGAATTCTGTCTCCACTTTCAGGACTAAAGTTCAGCAGGGTCCTAGTTTAATCATGGTACGTCTTCAAGTGTCCAAGCGCATCTGCTACTTTGGTTGATGCAGGTCAGGGGTCAGCAACCTTTACTATCAAAAAAGCCATTTCTGACCAAAAATGATAAAAACAAAATCTGTCTGGAGCCACAAAACATATTTTAGCCTTATAATGGAGGTAACACAGTCTAAATTAGCCGTTACTAGCGCGTCTAAATGAGTGTTTATGAATATGTTTTACCACTAGGTGGCCATTCTGCAGTGGGCAACTTATTATTTGGAACTTTAACTTTGCAGAGCTGGCGGTAAAAGCAAATGAAGCTGTCCACACACGTTTAAATTCTCTATTCTCCTCTGAAACTCTGCTTTTTTGAATTCAGAATCCATAGATAGCCTACCTAGGTTGCCACCGCTTTTGAGGTTTGGCAAAATTTGGCGAAAAAGGCTTCAGGCCAATGACGTTTGAAGCACAATTTTGTTGACAAAATGTTTAAACATTTCATTTATTTGGTGCATAGCTGCATATTTTCATTTTTCATTTCCATATGATTTTTTGTATTTTCTGGAATGATATTTGTTAATAAATAATAAAATCAACAAAGCATCTGAGCTCAGTTGAACCATTGACTAGGGCCTCTAAATGGCCTCCTGCAGTACAGAGTGTCTCAGAACATCAGCATATGCAACTGAAACCATGTGCATGGCTTGATATCACAGGGGCTAAGATGTGAAATATATTGTTGATCATGATTTGGGTGAACTGACCCTTTAATCATTTCTTACGTCAAAGCCAAACACTACAGCACCTTAAAAAGATCCCGACAGTCAGCAAACACAGATGTCATGACCAACAGTTCTTCCCACAAGCATCTGTCGACACTGGAAGTTAAGAGGTACCTGGTGGACACAAGACCTTTTGATGTCCAGAGTCCCTGCCCCAAACCACACACACACCCTGCCCCTTTCCTTCTTTCCCTGTACACCAGAGCCACAAACAGAGCAGGTTTGGCCATACCTTTATAGTATTTCAGGTAGCAGTGAATGTAAACTGTTACCATGAGGCCTGTTACAGTCTCCACTCAAGGTGTGCCAACACAAGCATGTGGGATACACAAGCTCTCTGCTTACATAACAAATGCGCGTAGGGAAAGTAATGTTGATGGGATCTGGGACTGTGGTATTTACCGAAAAACGGCCAAAGAAACGGAGTAAATGGTTTTATTTTACACAAAAGAATACTCTGTAAAGATACAGTACTGCAGATCAATGTAGGTTGAGGATGCAAGAGAATAACTTCTTCACTGATAGTCGCTTGTTTTAGTAGTTTGATAGTGCTGCAAGTTTTTGCAAATTTTAAACTATTTCATTATGCAATGAACACCCCGTGCATTGCTCTTTGCACTGTTGTGTGCATTCTTCCTGAGGAGTGTGTAACAGGCCTTACATTCATTTTGATTTTTGAACCTTTAAAGCCACTATGTGTAGGATTTTAGAACTCTGACATTCAGTACACATACTGGCTTTAAAATTTAAACTTAAATAGTAAAGGCTGCTTACGCACAGTGGTTCACAAACACATGTCATGGAGGCACAGGAATCTGTAGTTCTGTATTCCAGCTAACCAAAACAGCAGCTGATATCAGCTGCTTTAAAGGTATACTATGCAGGATTTTCCTAAAAAGAAAAACAATGGATGGATTAATACAAAAGAAATCCCTTTCAATCATAACTTTTGACCCATGAGAGGTGTGTTGGGGTGTATTTATCTGCAGAGACTTTGACCTCTGCCTGTACTTTCTTATTATGTCTCTGCACCAGCGACGGCTGTGGCCAGGGGCATCATGTTTTCAGGTTGTCTGTCTGTTTCATTCCCTTGAACACAAAATCTCAAGAACGGGTTAAGGGATTTTTTTTAAATTTGGCACAAACATCCACTTGGACTCAAAGATGAACTGATTCAATTTTGGTGGTCAAGGTTGATGGTCAAGGTCACTGTGACCTTGTCTGTCTCATTCTTGTAAACATGCTATCCCCTTTTTCTTTTAAGGGAATTTCTTAAAAGTGGACACAAATGTCCACTTGGGCTCAATGATAAATTGATTAGACTTTGGAGGTCAAAGGTTAACATCAGTGTGACCTCACAAAACATGTGTTTGGCCATAACCTAAGAACTTACACACTTATCATGACGACATTTTATATCCAAAAGGTTAAAGGTCAACTTCACTGTGACATCATAATGTTTTCTGGCCATTATTCAATGCCGTAACTCAGGAACAGAAGGGAAGACATTTGGTGAGATACTGAACTGGTGACACTAATCTTGGGTCTCCAACTTGAATCAGTGATTATATAGAAACATTGTCTACTGCTGAGTCTGGACAGACATGGATGTAAACTGTAAATTGACTTGTTGGCAGAGGCATATAACCCCAAAGTGGTAATTCTAGTTTTTGTCTTATTTTATTGTGTTTGGGATGTTGCTGGGCACAGCGCGTAGGTGAGTTAAGGACTTTATAAAAAGGTGGTGACCAGGTGCCAGACTGCAAAGAACACCCATCAAAGGAGAAGCTACAAGCACAGCCCTGAAAAAAACACATGCAATATGAAACAAAACGGCTATCTGGGCTTGGTTTTCACTTTCACTTTCCCCGGCGATATTGTTAAACAGTAACCAACAATTCCTGCACAGTATACCTTTAATTTGTTGAATTATCTACGAGAGTGACTATAAACAAAACCCACAGACTCCTGAGCCTTGATGACACATGGCTGGAAAACACTGGCCTAGCTGACAGCTATCAAGGTTAGCATGGTGGTGACAGTATTCAGACCAAGCCCTCTCTGCATAAGTCTCTGTACTAATGTAACCCCGCCTCCCTCACCCGAACCCCAACTCAAACAAGAACAATGCACATTGCTCGACCATTTTCTGCCCAGGCAAAAATTAGACAGCAAGCAGAAATAAAAGACAATGGCTGACTGGAGTCTAGACTCTAGTGTTGATATCATACTCAAGTAAAAGGTGAACACATCAGTGTCATTTTCCCAGCGTTCAGTCAGAAGACAATAGCAAGTGCAGTGCACCACCTCATGCTTCACACACCGCTATCGATGTATGTGTGTGTGAGTGTGTACAAGAGTGTGTGTGTGCATTTCTGCATTGTCCCAAACATTCTCATTGTCATGTCAGAATGCATATACAACAGAACCCCCCTCCAAAAAAGAAATGATTCAATGGTGAAATGAGATTAAAACAACTGAATAATGCAAACCCAAACAGAAAAACCAAACCAAATGAAAGAAAATGCTGAAGTTGGAAAGAATTTTTTTTAAAAGTGATAAAGAGCGACATTCATTCCAGTCTCTTAAAGGCGAGCAGGTTGCATTTAAGTTTGTGCTTTAGGGGTTTGGTCCAAACCTTGCAGGCCACCCTATGTGGGCATTTCTTGCCAAGGCCCAGGGGAGGGGAGATAACTCTCAATAAACTGTACATATCCTTATAATGTATGCGCCCGCTGCAAGAAAAATACAAGGAGGGGAGGTTAGGTGAGGGAACACACAGAATACAGAGAGAGAGAAGGAAAGAGAGAAAGAAAAAGATGATAGAGAAGAAGAAAAAGGAAAGGGAGAAGAGGAGAGAGCATTCATTTACACTGAGAAAAAGAGGTGCAAGACACCTTCCTCACATGCACGCCCACAGAAACTTCTTTCAAAGGGCAGAAGAGGAAGAGGAGGGTTACATTCATCTCCACTGTGCACTTATTGTGCAATTTGAGAACGAAGGCAGAAAAGTTTAGAGAGAAAGGGAGAGAAAGACAGACAGAAATGTAGAAAGGAAAACTCAGGCAGGCCAGCTTTAACCGACCCACTTTTAACCGCTATCATCACATGATGTAGATCCTGTTTCAGCATTACACTTCCTGGGTGAGATCATGACTCCTGTCTTTTCCCCCGTTTGGGACAGGAGAGAAAGCCAAGGGTTAACAGTTACGTTACATTCAGAATAAGACTGTCGAAGTGTTTGTAGACACATCTGATGTTTGCTAACTTTCACATTACACATGTGTTTATAATGGCATTTGCCTGTCTGTGTATTTGCTACTTCATGTGTGTGTTTCTGTCTATGATTTGTTTTGTGTGACTTCTACAGTGTGCGTGCATGAGTGTGTGTGTGTGCCACTCACCAGGCGGCGGCATCGTACTCGGCCCATATCCTTACATATTCGTCCAGGTGATGAGGCCCCAGGATAGAGGAGTCTCTGGTCAGGTACTCAAAGTTGTCCATGATGACAGCCACAAAGAGATTCAGCATCTGGAACAAGGACGAGGGAAACGAGCTCACTGCAAAACCTCTTCTTGCTAAGGTTTAATAATACCTAATAAAAATCAGGGATCTTTAGATATAGGGCTGTCTGCTAATAGCTGACCAAGTGTTAGGCGACCAGGCAGGTCATTAGTCGGCAAGATTTCATTGGTCTTAGTCGCAGAAAAAAAACAAAAAACAAAAGTGAGTGTTGATTTAAGTGCACCTCTAGCAATGAGAAGTAATTGGATTTATTAAAGGGACATTCTGTGTGTTTTCTCTCACCAGGAAAGAGCAGAGGAAGATGAAGGAGACAAAGTAGGTGTAGGCAAAGGTGCTGCCACATTCAGGTTCTGTGTTCCCTGAGTCCGGGTCGCATTCCTTACCACCCAGGCAAGCCAACATGATGTCATGCCACGCCTCACCCGTAGCACTCCTGCGTGACGGGGGACACATTGCAAAACATGAAAGAGTGAACACAAACAGTAAAGCATTGAATTGATGATAACATGCAAGAGGCAACAACTGTCAGCATCTACTCAAGATGTGGTTCGAGTGTGTGATGGTAATTAATTAAGCATCACAGATGAATAGCTCCTTCTGAGGGTTTGAATTTTACATTACAAGAGAGAGGAGGCCGTTGTGATGTGTAAAAGCGAAGCTAAAAGACTCACCTAAACAGCAGCATTAGGGCCATGATGAAGGTTCTGAAGTTATTGTGCTCGTCGATGGCAGAATCTTTTTTGTCATCTAGTGCCAAATTCCCAAACAGCTGCACGAACAAACAGTGGAACAAGAAAGCAACCCCAACATTACTGCATATTCTCCACTTTGATGGTGATGTTTAAACAATCCAGTGACAACAGGAAAAGCTGTGTTGTTGATTTTAAAATGCTCAAAGTAATTATATATCATTTTGAGCTATTTCACTTGAGCTTCAGCAAATTTATGTTGCTGCACTTCTAGTTTCTTATATTTCTGAGGCCAATATTGTACTTTTATTCCAGCATGTTTAATTGACAGCTTTAGTTACTCTGCTGATTCAGATTACTTTAAAATGACTCTGCAGTACCTAAAACATGAAAACTGTCTCCAAAACCAGCTACAAAACAAATGGGCAGATAAGACACACTCACCTGCATGCCGATGATGGCATAGATGAAGAAGAGCATGGCAATGAGGAGGCACACGTATGGCAGAGCCTACAAGAGAAGACGAAGAGACAGGAAGTACTTGTCAGAGCTGTGACATGTGTTGTGACTACACGTGCATTATGTGTGTTATCTGTTATAGACTGAATACCTTAAAGGACTGGACGAAGGTCCACAGAAGGATGCGGATGGTCTCTCCCTGTCTCAGCAGCTTGATGAGGCGAGCTGCTCTGAACAACCTCAGGAAGCTCAAGTTGATGAAATTATTCTACAGCACAAAGGGAGAACAGTGTCAGTGTCACCGAACACGTGACACCTGCACAACCTCCCTCTACCAAACACAAAAACCAAAAACAACAGCGGGAGAAAGAGAGGTCAAAGAGAGAGACAGAGAGAGGGGGAGGGGATCAAACCCAACAAAACATAACCAACTGCAAACATAATGGCTCGTAGTAGATACAAGTATAAATGGGAGAAAGACAGAGAAAAGGTCAAAAGACAAAGAAAAGAAAGGAAATAAAGAAAATCATAATTCAAAGAGTCTAAAGGTCATCATCCAATCTGGTACAGCAGAAGGCTTTTTTTTTTTTAAAGAACCAAATGCACTGATCTCTGGGGGGCAAGCAGGCCACACAAGATGGAGCACAGTGCACTGTGCCTGTCAACCACACACTCACACACATACACGCACACACTTTTCTGTGGCCCATGGAGCATGGCTTTGGGTTGTGTGACACCTAACTCTTTAAAATTTGGGAGGAGCTGGGGAGTTTTATTTGAAAAATCTGTCCAAATCTATAGTCTCATCTCCAGAGAATAGCAGTCATTGTGTAGTTGCATAAACTCTGTGCATTTTCACACTTGGGTTGAAGCTTGGACTTTTTTTCCCCTGGTCTTTGATGAGGAAAGTATTGTTATGGAATTCAGCCCAGAAGTCTGGTTTTAGGTCCCCCACAAAGAGTGTCTGAAATTTGCTACCAGCATGCTCTGGTGCTGTTCATCAGAGCGCACACCAAACTTTATTCTGTACAGTATCATAATCTCCTACTCGTGTTTTATTCTTCTACCGCAGTTGTTTTTCCAGTTTAGCGCTAGCCGACCTAGCTGATGCTGTAAACAAGCGGCAACCTCCAGACCTGAAAAATGAAGCCAATGCAGAAGTGCCAAAACCTGCAGTTCCTCACATGGCCACTTGAGGCTGGCTCCAAGAGTGAGTCAACCCCCATAGATGGCCATGTTAAAATGGCCGAATATACAGCAGAAATAAACGCTTGCAGGCAGGTATAAAAATGTTTTTGGTCTCTGTAGCTTATTTCAACATTTGTGACAACTGTACAGGGGGTGGATTTAAATTTTATTAAGGCTTACAGTTATTCATATTTAAGGACGAGGCCATTTGAGTGAAAGGCTTTCTGCAAGGGGTCGCTGCAGTCTATGAGTCAGATCAACCCCTCGCTCTCAAACAGCTCCAACCTCTCGTCTAAATACGGTCACTTTCGGCACCAAAAAAAAAACAAGATAGCGATGACCTAAATCCCAAACTCAAGGCTTCAAAACAGTAGTCCACAAACCAATGGGTGACGTCATGGTAGCTGCGTCTATTTTTCATGCAGTCTATGGCTGTAAACAATGAATGACTCCAGGAACATTTAGCAGCTACACTGCGGCGATTGGCTCGTTTTATCGTACCACATCCATCAGCCATCAGTGCGTGGGGAGATGACTGATGAAGTCTTGACTAAAGTATCGGCATTAAAATCACAAAGGAAAGCATATACTTTTCTCGATGTTTGCAAAACTTGCTAAAAGCTCAACTGGGTTTGACGTATGTGACGGATACTGTTGTTGAGCATAAATCTATCAAAGGTTTGGACTGACTCGTGCATGTGTGAAAACAGTCCTGCAGTAATGACTCACTTTGCCAGAAGACTGAAGAAACAAACCTAAGTACAGAATAGGGTATCTAGACCAAGTGTGAAAACGCCCTTAATCGACATGGATCCAGTCCAATGAATTGTTGACTTTTCTTGGTGGTTCTTTACAGTGTCACAGAGAGAATAATGTGATGTAACAGCCAAACTCCCTGGTGAGGCCCTGGTACTCTGTGGTTGACAGGCAAGGCAGGAAGAGGGGCATGAAGAGGAAGACGAGGGGAGAGGAATAAGGAGGGACTAGCGAGCAGCCTCAGTGCAGGCATGGTTTGGCATGGCAGCATACTTTGAGAGGAAAGAACCGGCCTACATGCAGACCAGTAGGGGCCAGTGGGGCCGAGCACATCCTAAGCTCTTATTCACACATTCACCTATTTAGTTGCACTTAGAGTGTGAGATTTTATCTTTTAAGTTTGCATCAGATTGTGTTCAAAAATTGACATTTAACCAAGCACTGGTAGATTCTAGCTGCTAATGTTGTCATGATAGCACAAACTGGGACTATATACTGATTATTAAATGTTGCAGTTTAATTAAATGTGAACTCTGAGATCATCTGCACCATCTTACACAATACTGTAAGTAAAAAAAATCAGCTGAAAGATGACAGCATCATCAAACAGTCAACTACACTTGAACCAGATCCCAGTATAGCTAATGTGGTGCACAAAACTGTTGCCAAATATAGAAGTATTGTTTGCATTCTCGGGCGGCCTGTATGCAGGTAAAGTTTGCAGCATCTATTCTTTATCACTAATCTACCTTAATTAAACAATGACTTCTGGGATAAACTAAAGGAACACTTTGCCTCCCAAATGACTGTGTACATCAATGACTTACCCCTTGTTACGTTGAATTCCTGAGGACAACTTTGTTTTACTCGTATGCCTCAACAGTGAACAAGGTATCAAAAAAATTGAGAAAATTCTTGATGAATTAAAGTAAATGGAGTAGAGTTGTCTTGCTTTGGTCTGAATCAGGGACTAATTCGTTACAAAGTTGTATAATTGCCTAGAGTTGGTTCGTGTTCTCACGGCAGCATTTACAAGAGGACCAGATCAAATGTCTTGAGCGAGAAAGCTGCTCTTGATTGGTCAGAATTTCCATGTGGGAAAAATCCAGGAAGTAAAGCAAACGTTGAAGAAGAGTACACTTGCAAGATAAATGTGACACTTTCTAATGTCACAATGGAGGGACAACTACGCAGGTTGATTTTAGCGCTGCTCATCGTGGACTATATTGCTGTCATTGTTCATTTTAGTCAAACCATACAGTTTGAAAACGAGGCGCGGCTCCAACTAGAAAACAATGTTTTGATGCATTGGATGTGCTGAATGTGCATATTAAGGCAGTACAGGAGGAGGTGCACATTAATAATCCTCCAGGACTGTAACATGCTCATGTTTAACCCAAACAATGTGTCATGTGACTGCAGTTGGTTCAGACCAAGGTCGGAACACATTCTCACACGTTTCTGGATTCTTCGTTCACTGTGAAGACATACGAGTAAAATGAAGCTTACTTTACAAATTCAATGTAATCTGAGGTGAGTAACTGATATACAAATAATCAGTTTGGGGCTGAAGTATTAATTTAAGCACTGTGACCAGGAAGAGGTTTTTTCCTGTGTACAGATCAAAAGAGGAGTAAACTGAATATTATACAGCACCTCTTGTGCAAAACCTAACATGGTTTCTAGGGAACTGAATATACATCTAAGTACATGTAAAAATGTATTACACTGATAATGACCCTCTGTATGTAAAGAGTTTTAACGGACATCATCCAGGAAGCGCATGCACTGGGGTCAGAGGTTAAGACTGGTCATGGGGGAGCGGGTGATTGGGGGTAAGGAATGGGTTGGGGGTACACATGACCAATGAGGATGCAGCAGAAAGCTTTGAGAGATAAATTGCAAACCAACCGCAATCTACATGTGCCAAGATGTAGAAAGATGAATGGGGAGGGAGTTTTTTTTATTTAATTTTTTTGGTAAGTTGTAGCACATTGTGAGTGGGTGACAGACATTTTTGTGGGGGGGCAGGTGGGGTTGGTCGTGTGTTTTATTCGGCAGGGGCGAAACACCATCACCATCATTATCATCATCATCATCATCATCATCACAGCACCACCACCACATGTCATGGCGCAGCACGGATGGAGAACACGATGAAGGATTTCATAGTGCATTTTGATTGGATGGATTTTATCAGAGGAGGAGGAAGTGGGAGGGGCGTAGGGCGCCAACAAAGTAGAGAGGTTTAAAGAAAGCATGTAAAGAGATAGAAGAGGAAGACGGAATCATTATGGGTGTCATTAAAAAGGCAGTGAAACACAACTTCAAGTCAACAACAACAGTTAGAGAGTGATTTGATATACAGTATGTTCAGCCCCTCTTTGATGCCATCTTATTCGCTCAGCTTTAGCATTGGATTACGAGCAGCTTGTTCCGAACAGGTCCATAAAGGCATTCTGGTTCACCTACAAAATGTGTGGTCATCTAATTTTGCAAGTTGAATGTATTTTAAGTTAAGTCATTAACCTTTAAGTATTCCAGCATTTGCAATGTTTGTGCAATACTTCCTCCCATTCCACTAACAAGTATTTAAATTGTCATTTTGATTGCCCGATTTTTTTCTGTGTTGATTTATCCTCAGTTATTGTGATATTTGTAGTTGAAGAGTTTGTTGTGTTTTATTTTTTTGGAAATAAGGGGCTCAAAATTGAACTGCATTCCCTGTACTTATAAGACACAAACTGTGCTCTGATATGTCCTTACAAGCTTAAAGGCCTGACACACCAAGCGGTCAAAGTTGGGCTGTTGGTGAGCATCTGCTGCACTCTTGGTGTGGTGTGTCCCACACTGTTGGCCCTAATTAGCTTTTTTTCTTCATATTTGGCGTGTTGAATCGGCGTTGTGTGAAGGCCGTCTGCGAATTAAATCACTCTGATTGGCAGTTCAGCTCACAGCACAATAAGAGGAAAGGAAGTGAGGAAAGTAAACAAAGAGCTAAAGTCAAGAGGGAGAGAGACCAAAACAAACTTCTTATATGAAGTAAGATTATTTTTTTGCCACTGAGCTCTATAGCAGAGACATTTCTTGATGTTTTATGCTATTGTTCACTGGTGCACAATGAATATGCTTTGTTATTTCAACAATGGATTGTGTTGTTAATGTGCTAACTGGCTAATTAGCATCAAAATGGTCGTTCAGTTTTCCTTTTTAAATGACGATTACAGACGACTGCCATCAGCTGGTATGAAAGGTATATCCTCTCACACAGACACAGAAAATTTGTGCTTGTTGGCCGTCAGTTTGGTGTGTTCATGTGCAACTTTTGGCTGAGACAAGGCGACGTGAGGCAACGCAGCGGGGGCCCTCATCGCTACTAGTTCTCTAAAGTCGGTTTGGTGTGTCTGGGCACTTAAGATAAGATCTAGGATCAGCATAAACAAAACAAAAAATAATACAACAGGGTTCCCGTATGTATTTATGGGCAAAATTTCAAAACTTTTTCATAACTTTTTAAGGACCCACACTAAATTTCATTCTTGCCCCATTTGCCTGGCGTTTGTCAGATTTAAACTACTCAAACATAATTTTAGCTAGCTGGCATACATATAGGCAGAGACGGAAAATGAAGAAAATGTAGCCTATGTGATGTGATGGTAAACAAAATATCACACATCATGGCATATTAGAGCTACATTATGTCATCAGCTACAGAAAACAAAACTGCCATTATATTTCATTATGGAAGATCACTGTGACAATTTCATGACACTGAATAAAATTCAAAGACTTTTCCAAAACTTTCAAACTTATTCCATGACTTTTCTAGGTCTGGAAAATTTGATTGTCAAATTTCATGACTTTTCCAGGTTTTCCATGACCATAGGAGCCCTGATCAAACTATCAATATTTTTTTCAATACCACATGTTTAAAATGATTTAATAGTATTGAAAGTACGAAGGTAAAACAAATAAACAAACAAAAGACATGTCTCAGAGACATGCTATTTGGATTTTCATCCCAAGGCTGCACAGATATTAACATGATCAGATATGTATTGGTATATTATAATTCTGGTATTGTGACAACGTTATTATATTAAGATGTATATGTTGGTTTGAAGTGATTGACTGGCGAAACTGAATCCCCCCCACAGAAGTCAATTCGAGTGAAGGCAATGTCAGACAGAAAATGGAAACAGACCATTACGCGTTGACAATTCTGTCTGATATCAGGCAAAACTATGCCACCACGCAACCTGCCAGCTTGTGTTTACCAGCGGATACTAAGACTAGCTTTAACTTGACGTGCAAATATCAGATGTGCTCAACCAGCAATTTTGCTGCTACAAGCTGACAGAGAATCAATGGGATGTCTGAGATGATCAGTTCACCGTTGAAAACACCACTGATGTCAATTACTGTCAGTTCAGACAGCTAACGTGCAAATTTAGCACCTTCAACGTGGCCAGAGGGTGTCTTTCATCATCTGAAGACACAATTATTTTGCAGTAATTAGCTCATTTACTCTTAATCAAGTCAGTGTGAATGAGAGGAAGACTGAAGTAAGTTCATGACTGAAACCCAGGCACAAAATTCAAATCACCTTCGGTGTGAGGTGAATAATATACAGAAACTGAACAACAGAGAGGGGCTGAAGCTGCTAGTGAATTCCACAAACATTGCAGAGTCTTACATCTATATTAATATTACTATGTATAGAATAAACAACAGACATGCTGGTAGACAAGCAAACAACACAATCACAGTTAACAGTGAGCTAAAGATGACTGTGTCTGCATATGACAACACATTAAAGGCACAACCTGTGAATTTGAAGGATTTGGGGTGAAAATATTGTCACAAAAAGAAGCACAGACCAGATAAATAACACCACAGATTTTAGAGTGAAGCTTTTCATAGACTAATGTACACACATCATATAGACACACACGGATCATTGGTAGTTGCATCTGCTTGTGCCATTTAGTCTGACACACAACTATATCAAAATGAGCGGCTTTAAAGGAACAGTGTGTAAGATTAAGGAAGATTTAGTGGTGTCTAGTTGTGAGGTGAAGCTGAAACTTCTCCTGGTTAGAATTCCCTCAGTGTATATTGGTCAGGAGGTTTTCACCAGGACTGCAACGCACTCCAACACTGTTTAGCATGTCGGAGACAGGCCGTTAGCCAATGCTAATGCTAATGTGTGCTCACCTTTTCTCTCTGTTAACTTAAGATCCAGATGTTCAGGAGGTTTTTACTGGAAGGCGAATTATCCAAAGAGGTCTTTTCTTCTCCAAAACAAACAGACCAGGTGATTAAAACCGTTTTTTTAGCGACGATGGTGGCAAACGCAATGATGTGAATGGCCCTATCTAGCGCCAGTATTACCTTTGTCAGTTCTGGGCTGCCGTAAAAACATGGCAGTGCAACATGGTGATCTCCATGGACAAGGACCCACTCCTTATGTGGATATAAATGGCTCATTCTAAGGAAACCAAAACACTACTACTACTAGAGTCTTATTTTCAGGTGATTATACACTAAAGAAAACATACTTATTATTTTATATTCAGTTTCTGTCAATATATTCCCCTAAATCTTACACACTGGACCTTAAACACCATGACACAGAAACAAAAATGTACAAAAGAATATTTTACTGTTTTGGGAAATACATTTTTTGCTTTCTCTCCAAGATATAGAAAAGAACACCACTCTCATGTCCATACGGTAAATATGACACTACCACAGTAGCTGGTTAGCAAAGCTTAGCATAAAGAAAAGAAATAGGGGGACACAGTTAGACGGGTTCTATCCAAAGTTTACATAATCCGCCTACCAGCTCACTGTTTGCCTTGTTATAGCTTGTATGTTTAATCTAAAGTGTAAAACTGACACAATGTGGTTTGTGCTGGACTGTTTCTCAACCAGGTTCAGTGACTTCCTGGAGTCTTGTTTTCACTGTGAGGCTGCCTGCCCTACTTTCAGCCCCACCTCTGTGTGTGTGTCTACATGGTGTGGTGACAATTAAAGCTCCACAACAACAATTACATCAGATGACTTCTCTAATTAATTAATTAAAAATGTTTTTTGTTTTTTTTACTGTAAAGAGACAAAGGAAATCAAATAAAACCAAGATCTAGCAGAAGACTGGTTTAGACACTGATAATAAGGAGAGATTATTCCTTTGAGTCCATCGAACCTGTTTCATAATATGACAGATAATCAACATGTGTTCAGCTGCAACCATTATTTCGTCCAAACACTCCACAGCACTTACCCCTAGTTCTGTCACTAATATGTCCGTGATGCTTCCAATCACGGAGACAAAATCAAAAATGTTCCAGGCATCTCTGAAGAAATTCTGTGGAGAGAAAAGTGGGAGACCTTAACCCAGTGAAAAGACAGACAGACGGCAAAGGTAGCCAGTCGCACTTTTCCGGAACTGCAGCCAGGGGGCGATAAGGGACACGCCCCTGGCCAGTGGTGGAGTTGTTACCGTGGAGACAGGCTGGAAGGAGGCTGATAGCGTGACTGCTGTGCGACACGGTATGTTCTGGGTTTTTCAGGGACAGGAAGAACATGCTCTAGATCTGTCTACCAAAATAACCCTCTTTATAAATGAATAATAGGATGAAACACTCAAGCATATAGACCGGGTTAACCTAGATAAGTAATGTGTGTGTATATGTGTAGGTGCTGCGTGTAAAGGGATCTTTTCTCAGTCCTACCAGAGGGCCGAAAGCGATGATCTTGAAGACTGACTCCAAGAAGAAGAAGGAGGTAAACACAATGTTGAGGTTCTGCAGTACCTTATCGTACGTTTTTGATGCACCGTCAAACTGAAGACACAAAAAGGAAAAAGAATGAGGACATTATAAGTATATTCAAACGTAGAAATTTGAAGCAGCATTCTTTTTTTGTCATAATAAGATAAACCTTGCACACATTTGACACATTATGGCCTTGTAAAGTTGATACAGCTAACAAGTTAGCAAAACAGTAATTTTAGCTCTGTTTTGGCCTCCACCAACTCCTGAAGGAAATATCTGCTGCTAAATGCCACACCAGCTGCGTCTATTGTTTTTCCAACCCACTCTAAATGAAACCACGCCCACTTCCACGTAACAAAAAAGCTGCCAGAGCCTGATAATTGGCTGCCAGCCTACTGCTAGCCAGCGCCATTAAAAGAGACTGCTGCTAGCTTGCTAGCTAGCCCACCCCACGGTCCCTCCGCCTCACCGCCAGATGCTTGGAGACTACGGACTGAGATCAAGCACCCGACCATGAGGTTTGCTCTAGTGTACAGTGTGGCTAATAAAAGTGAACTACAAAATTAAAATTGGGAGCCATATCTGAGAGTATTACATCACAGTAGTGTTGTTGTTAAATGCTTTTCCTGTGATTACACCAACTCTGAAATAACTTTGTGCTACAGTATACAACATGTGCCGAGCGCAGATGCTCCACAGGCTTGTACCTTCATCATAAGGACGATGGTGTTGAGCGCAATCAGAGCCATGATGCTGTACTCGAAGGGTGGAGACACCACAAACTGCCACATGCGATACTGGAAGCTCAGTTTATTCTTCGGCATGTGGCGAGTCAGAGGCCTGGCGTTGATGGCGAAATCTATACAAGCTCTCTGTAGGAGGACAGGAAAGGAGGGAAGAGTTACAGTTATATTACTTTTTACTCTTTAGGAAGCTTTAAAAAAGAATGACTGTATCTGACTCAGAGACCTCTGAATCGCTCCTCACCTCATTCTTTTCTAAGCTGTAGTCCTCCATCATCTTATCCCCCTGTTCCTGGAAGGTGATGATGATGAGAGCCACAAAGATGTTTACGAAGAAGAAGGGGAAGACAACGAAGTACACCACGTAAAAGATGGACATTTCCATCCTATAGCCCGGGCTAGGGCCCTGATTCTCATAGGTGGAGTCCACTGAGTGCTTTAACACCCTGCGAGAGGAAGAGTATAAAAAATGAGTTATGGGTTTGGGGAAGTTTGTGGTCACAACAGCTTAAATCTATGCATTGGTATTTTGTGTGTGTTTTGATTAACATTTCTACTTTTTATTTGACTATTAAATAACATGACATTCCAATCAGATTCATGTAAATGTGATGCTTTTGTCTGCATCAAGTACATATTGGTGTATTAATGTATAGAATTTACAAAACAAGGTCAGGTAGTTACAGTAATTATGTCATTAATCCACAGGTTTCACGGTTATAGTTTAAATGAATCTCTTTGATGAGATATTTCTCGGTATTTCAACTGTAATCATGACTGACAATGTCTCTAAATCTGCTGCACAACATTACATTAACAGCTAGACGTTTTGGGTTACAGCAGTTGTTTCTAATTACTTTTTCAAGACTACTGCTACGCTTCTACTCCATGATTAATAAATGTAGAGGCCAAAACTCATAGAATATGTGGTTACACATAATCAGGGTGTCTACAGGTGTCAGACACTTAAATTAAATGCATTTTAAGACCTTTTTGAGATCAATTTAAACAACGTTTAAGACTGTAAGACTGGGGGTAAGTAAAGAGTAAGTCGTAGTGAGTTAGGGTAATCTAGTTACAGGTAAGTGCAAGTGTCAAGTTCAGTTTTAGGTTAAGTTTAAGGTTGTTTAATATGTTTTTTTTTTTTACACAGAAAAGCTTGACTCATTTTTACAAAAAGAAATTAAAGGATAGAAAAATGAAATCAGATTAAATGTTTACAGCAAGGCCTCCCTAATTCAAATTTAAGACACTTTTAAAGGTAAAGCGTATAAGATTGAGGGAGAATTAGAGGCGTCGCAGATTGCGATCGGCTAAAACTTCTCCCGACTAGAATTCGGGTCTGCCCATTGGTCCGACCATATTAAACCCATTGCTCCGAAGTCCCGTTGTTCCGAAATCATCATGATGCCCTGTGGTTAACGTCTGGTTAGGTTTAGACACAAAAACCACTTGGTTAGGGTNTTGACCGGTAGCGTACTTTTGTTGCGTTGCTGATCCTCTATGGTACACAAATACAGTATAGCCTAGTATAATCACATATCGGAACAATGGGGCGTCGGACTAATGAGAGGTCGGAACAATGAGAGGTCTGAACAATGCTACGGCACCCTAGAATTCCTCCAGGATTCATTGTTTGGGAGGTTTTTGCCTCCTGTTTATCCACAGAGATCTCTTCCTCTTCAAAACAAACAGACCAGGTGAATAAAACCAGTAAAAACACTGAACAAAGCAGTTTTACATTAACATGGCCCTCTCTAGAGCCAGTGTTTGGTTTGTCCATTGTGGGCTACTGTAGAAAAATGGTGGTGGACATGGCCATCTTAATGAGCAAGGACCTGCTCCCTATGTAGATATAAACCGCTCATTCTTAGGTTACGAAAGTAGAACAATTCTTATTTTCAGGTACATTAAAGAAAACATACTGAAACATGTGGCTGCTCCTGTGACCCGGCCACGGGTAAGCGGATAAAAATGAATGGATGGATCCTCCTAAATTTTACACACTGGACCTTTATGGCCTAATATTTATAAAATTCAATACATTCTAAGACTTTTTAAGGACCTGCAGACACCCTGCACACATTTCCGCAGCCACATGACAAGTTGTGTGAAGGATCTCTGTTGGAGAGTGCATCATGAACAAGTTAAGTGACGTGTGTGTGTGTGTGTTGATG
Organism: Epinephelus moara; assembly: GCF_006386435.1. Taxonomy (NCBI): domain Eukaryota; kingdom Metazoa; phylum Chordata; class Actinopteri; order Perciformes; family Serranidae; genus Epinephelus; species Epinephelus moara. Next base: position 5,710,406 of record NC_065510.1, on the reverse strand, counting down.
AGTGCATCCCACTCACTGTGGCCACCCCTCTCCAGTGGAGACAGTGAACAGGGTGAGCAGGGCCCAAGCCACGTTGTCGTAGTGGAAATCGTACTTTTTCCACTCCCGCTTCTGAGCTTTAACCTCATCTCCATTATACACCAAGAACTCGCCCCTGAAGGAACACACACACAGGATTTATGATGAAAACACAATACAAGTATCAATCAGTAAAAACAGCTTTAAATAGGCATGCAGAAAAGCACCAGGATTACCATACGGTCTTTGCTTATATCTGACATGATGGGACGTTAGGGTTAAGGTGGGTTCAGTGACTGTTTCTCATTGTAATACACAATTTATTGAACCTTCCAGCAAACTCCTCTAGGTGGCAGCATCTGCATATCTAATACAAATGACCAAGAGACTGAGCAATTTATATTTTTCTCATAACAAAAGTTGCTTTGCTGTGTTTTCTCACAAGTATCTGCTGGTGCATCTACATGAGCACCAGCTTTGGTGATCATTTTAAAGCATGGCACTGAGAGTACCAATCTGTGCTGAAAGACAGTGCTGTCTGTGTTACAAGTACTAACGATGCATAATTAATGGTAGAACATGATGGTCTGGAGTTGAAACATTTTCTCTTAATAAATTAGAAGTACTTGGTACAGATGGTAGAAACCAGAAAATAGTTTGAAAATATAAATATAATGAAATGAAAAATGCTTTTGTTCCTGAGTGAAACTTTTAAATAGTTAAATAGTCTTTGTACTCAAACTTATGTGACAAAATAACTTGTTGCTGCTTGCTCCTGCTGTATTATAATTTTTTTTAACTAAAAATTGGACGAAGATCCTCTGTGAACATTTTTCCGAACCAAAGAGTCTGTTGGGCGAATTCACAACAGCACTGAGGTTTTTGCGACCGCTAAACCTGCACAAAAAGGACAAAAAGGTACCATGTAATTCTCAAAGCAGCTGCAAAAGGTGAAATACACCCCTGACTGCACTGCCAAGCAAATAATGTTTCAGTGCTCCTGTGCTATTTGCATGGATTCAAATGAGGTAATATACACATTTGATACAGGCCATTTCTATGCCTCATTACAAATACAGTCCAGTTCACAAAGATCAGTGCTAACAGTCACACACAGTTACAGTGAAATTGGCATTTTCAGAGAGTTGGTAGTAACCAAAGCACACTTATAGAGTGGGATATTAAATCACAAATATAATTTCTCATCATCACATTCAAATTCTTGCCTGAAGTCTTGAGGAATGCCTCTGCACCTTGCCAGTCAGAACCTGTAGCTCAGTCTGAAAATATCAGTTTTGTTTGTCTCTCTGCCATTGTTCTGCCGAGTGTGTTCTTGTCACAGAGGCAACATTTATACTTTGCCAAATGTATAATGGCAATCAGAAAAAAACGCTCTAACAGCTGCAAAACTTTATGGGCATGTTTGCACTGTAATATCATTTCTGCAATACCTTTGTGAATTGGAACTTAAGACAGGGCAGATAGTGGTTGCAAGTTATGTGCAATTCATAGCTTGTGTTTCCGAACCAACCTGCAGTCACGCTCAAACTCTTTGGATTCATCCGTGCAGTAGAAGAAGCGGCCTTTGAAGAGCTGCACGGCCACCACAGCGAAGATGAACATGAATAGCATGTAAACAATCAAGATGTTCAGCACATTCTTCAGAGAGTTGACCACACAGTCAAACACAGCCTGCAAGGAAGAGAAAGAGACATTAGCAAACACATATAAGTTGTATTTGTCGGCGGATTTACCAGTGTGTCTCTGCAGTGGGTAGCCTTTGACTTCATATATCACAAAACACTGAACGCAAAGGTCAGTGGTCAGTGCTGTCGTACTCTGAAGACATTCATGTAACCCTTAATGATCTTTTAAAATACTGTACAACTGATAGTAATGGCGATAGACTCAGCCTATGATTACATTTGATAAAACTGTTTCACCCTTAGAAGGTCCAGTGTAAGGGATTTAGTGGCGGTAAGGTTGTCGAACTGAATCTTCTTCCATGTGCCAAGCATGTACAGGAACTATGGTGGCTGACTCAAAAATGCAAAAACGCAAATGGTCCTATCTAGAGGCTGTGTTTGCTTTGTCCATTCTGGGCTACTGTAGAACAACATGGTGGACGCTGTAGAGAAGGACCTGCTCCGTATGTAGATATAAACGGCACGTTCTGAGGTAAAGGAAACACACCGATTATAAGTTTCAGATGATTATAAACACACAAATATATCGTTATGAATATCATATTCCATTTCTAACAGTAGACGCACCTAAATTCTACACATTGGACCTTTAAGGGCAAATCCACCCTTATGGTTACAATACATACAAATATAATACATTTGAGACATCGAGTTACATTTTGCCCACTTTGTCAAGGCCTGCCTTGTTTACTTCAGCTACTACTGATACCTGGAATTCTTTTAATCTACCTACAGTGAAACTGTGTTCTCTGTGCTGAAGATTTAAGAAAACTGCAGTTTAGATCAACCAGGAAGTTGGTCTGTAAACACCACTAAATTTTTACAACACACACGACAGTTTGGGTGAAAAGCTACCATTCGCCTTTGTTTTCTCTCCTTAATGAATTTGGCTAATGGGGAGGTCTGTTTATAATGCGTCAAACTAGGGATGTTAGTTTCAGTTAATTTTGCTTTTGATACCCCATCACCCATTCACTGGTAAGTAAACAGTTTATTTTTAAGAGAGAGAGAGAAAAAAAAGAAATATTACGTAAAACACAAGAGGCCTTTCCTTTTAGTTCTGTGCTCCATTGACTCAGTGAGCTTTAGTGCTGCTTTTCAAAGCACTATCCATTCAGAGGTGTTGAAATTTTAATGTTTTGTGTTGTAAATGTTTTGCATTTTATTTCATTTTCTGCTGGCTTTACTGATATACAGTCGGCTATACACCTTAATGTGCTGAAACATGGTTAGCTTTGGTTGCTTGGCAGTGCCCACCACCCACGTCAGATGGGAGCTAAGTAATCTAGCAGTGCTGCTAATTTGCGATTACCACAGGCAACACTGTCTCTGTGATGGGACGATGTTGCTGCAAGATATAGTGGCCACCCTCCAGCCATGGTGAGTAAGCTACTTCACTTTGAGCCGCAACCCCCCTTTAGCAATGTTAACTATTTTAGCACCGCTAGCTGTGCAGACACTGCCAAGGGTGCTAACAACAGTGTCAAAATTGAGCCCGTTACCGCCCCGGGCAACTTGGAGGGAGACAAAGCATGGAAACAATGTTTCAACAGCAACGCTGTTTGGTTGGGACAGCGTTACTAGCAGTTATTGCTGATTGAACAGCGCCACTACCTAGCCACCCCAAAGTGGGTAGCAGAGCGGTCAAGGCTAGCTAACTGGTGGAGATCGCACAAGTGGGCAGTGAGCACTATGTTTCCACATGTTAATGCTGTCTGTGTCCCTACAGACCCAGTCGGCAAGCAGTGCGTTGTAATAAAGAGAGGCAGAATTTACCTATAGACCGACATGCGTAACTGGTCAAAACCTTCGACATCTCTAGACCGTCTTATGGTTTGAGTTTTTTGACCTGTTGGATCCAGTTTCAGCAATGTTGCCACATTTTTGGATCTAAGGAATTACTTTGGTGGGTGCAATGTTATCATGAGGAATAAAACCAGTGACAAACGGCACAAAAAATATGTTTAGACATAAAAGAGAGAATTCGTCATTGTTCCAATAATTATTAAACTGTTGCACACACAATTTCACACAGAGATAAGCTGTAAGCCGTGTCCCACTTCAGGGGCTGCATCTACAAAGAAATAAAATGAATTATGATACTCTGACAACTGCAAATGATACACCTGTTGTGTCCTCTTGCAAAAGAAGGATGTCTTTGCTGCAGTCTTTGAAATAAACTTCATGTATGTAGCCCCTGAAGTGAGATGCACCAACAGGCCTGCTGCGCCCTACCTTTAACTTGGGGAGTCGTTTGATGGTCTTTAGAGGACGCAGCACCCTCAGCACACGAAGGGACTTGATCGTACTGATGTCTTTGCCCTTGCTGCTCCCCCTAGAGTTCAGCCAATGAACAACAACAATGTTAGATGAGAATTACATAGCAGACTAGAGGAATGAAGAGATGGAGCAATCATCAAAGGGCTCTTACTGCACCCTCTAACATAATGAAATATTTATCTTAACAATAACCCCTATAGTGACAATCTAAGTGACAGCAACACATGATATAACACTTGCAGTAGTCTTGTATAGAAAAGTACACTGCATCAGTGTGGACAATCAAAGCTCTTACAGTCTCTTCTTCTGCAGAAAAAAGAAACTTTTAAGTGCACGTCAAACATGAAACCCGTGGGAGAGGAAGCGATCAGTTGCCTGACCGTTTGGTTTCATGGACATCAAGAAGCAGCATCATCATCGTTTGTTATAGTTGTCAATACAATAGACATTCACTCATTCCATATCGACAGGCATCTCCCGGCAGAGTGCCCAGCCAAACCTCTTTCTTTCTTTTTCAGTGAAACACGCTGTTCGGTTCTTCGGAAGTAATGGGAGTTTTAGATGTGAAAACATGAAACGTTAAGTACTACATGGCTAGGATTATGTTGATATAATCCTGAATTTGGCAACACTAAATGAACTGATTCTGGTATGTTTCACATAGCCTCCTTCCATTTGAATCCAGATTTCAGAAAAAAGATTTAGCATTCTTCTTCGGGTCAGGACTGCAACCTGAATCGAGGGACACAAGTGCAGGACAGGGAGGCTATGTGAGACTCTCGGGACATGTGATGCCGCTTGCAGAACACGCCATCACATGTCATAACACAAACAAACACGTTGCACCAATGGCATCAAACGAGCCATGAGAGCGACCGGAGGAAACCGTTTAGGGCCGAAAGACAAACTCCTTCATTCGTGTGTTTTAATTCGCTTGTGAACCCCATAACTGAGCATTCTGCTCATGATTTGTGCGCCCATAAACCAATATCACTGAGGAAAAATTGTGGTGTCAAGAGAGTAAATAGCCAAGTTGATCTTTACTGTAAGTGGATGGGCCATTTTCAAAAAACAAGGCAGGAGGCGCCTGGACGCCTGCCAAGCCTGAGCAGAGGAGAGGTCGTCCATCAAGGCTCGCTCTTTAACTATGAACTCAGTTCCCATGGCAGAAAACGTAAGACAATTCAATTCAAGGCTGATTGATTGAGTCTGAGCCTTGGAAGTTCTACGTGTATGCATGTGGGGGTTTGTGTGTGCGTGTGCGTGTGCGAGAGAGTGAGACTCAATCGATAATCAATAGGCCTTCCTCCTTTAAAGTTGAGTAGGACTGAGGTCTCTCTATCAGGGCAGCTTGAGAGTATTAGAGTAAAGCCCAGTAAGGCCATAGGTGTTAGAAATTGAAAACATCCTGACACACACACACACACACACACACACACTAGCATAATGATAAGGGCAACAGCTCTGTTAAGTCTCACAACTGCTGTATGTGTAGTATTGTATGGTGTGTTTGCCAAAATTGCAGTGTTTCTTCAATAGAAAATTAAGGTGATACTCCACAAACAAAATCTATGTTTTGCACATCAAGCACTCAACACCTGTAGGTCTGAAAGGTGGCTGTAAAAGGTTTCTATACTCTCTTCCTTCACAGAGCGAAGCAGCTGTTGAACGCTTGGAATCATGTCTACAATGAATGCCAACAGTGGAGGCTTAAAAGTCTACAGAAACGTCAAACTGCTCCTGCAGCACGCTGCCTCATAACCTTTTCTACTGATCATCTATATGAGTATGTCCCAAAAGTATTTGATATAGCATGTCCCTAAATTCTCTCCATTTGTGTATCAATTACTCACCCTGTGTTACCTTGAAATCATGAAAAAAATGAATAAAATTCTCACATGCCGTCATGGTGAAGGGAGAATCCAAAATCAGAAGGAATTCATGATGAATTGAAGTCACAGCGGTCCATGTTTAACAAGAGCAAAACTATATTCAAACGTCCATTTAAAGCCCAAGACTCATTTATCCAGTGGTATGCTCAGTACTTCCCAAACAGAGAGAGACAGAGAGTCCTGTAGGATGGGGAACTGAACCCAAAGTGAAACTAAACTATGCTCTTTTCAAAGCCAGACTCCATTGACAAAAACAGTAATTTTACCTTGGTGAAGACAGGAGCTGCTGGTCTACTGCTGCCTTGATCGGTTAGTTTGTTTGTGTGATTGTGTGACTCCAGTGTGTCTGAACTAACCGTCTTAAACACCAAAGTCACACAATAACACAAACAAACAACCCCTCGAGGCAGTGGTAGACCAGCAGCTCCTGTGTTGAGCGAGGTAAAATTAATCTTTTTGTCAATGGAGTCTTGCTTTGAAAAGAGCACAGAAAAGTTTCACTTCCACTTCAGTTTTAAATTGTAAAGTTTTAGGGAAAATGCATGTGTGTGGGAAGTACCGACCATACGACTGGATATATGAGACTTGGATTGCATTGCATGAGTTGTGTGAGCGTTTGTAAACTGATGTTTTGAGATAGTTTTGCTGTTGTTAAATGTGGACCCCTATGACTTCAATTTATTAAGAATTTTCGCAGTTCTTGGATTCTTCATTCACCGTGGGCATACAAAGAAAACAGCCTTTTCATCCCAAATTTAACGTGACATGGGGTGAACTATTCCTTTAAGGCAGACCCCTCTTTCAATTTGGTGTGACACAAAGCTGAACCTGGCTCAACTTAACACAATGCAAACTCCTCAGGCAACACACTGCGTTGGCCAATCAAATATGCACATATGAGTATATGTGTACATTTTAGTAGATTACTGTACTTTACAATGTGATGGGTGTAAATTTACAGTTTCCCTCGCAACTTTAAAGACAGAGGATAAAATGAGCACAGATGTGAGAACTTTCTTAAGTTGTAAAATCCTGCCTTATTAATTTATTTACTTGATTTTAGTAACGTCAACATGCCTGATTTAGCCAAAAGGCTAATCTCCATCTGCAGCGATGTGGGTGTAACATTAGCCTGGGCAGGCTGATGTGAAGCAATAGTAATATAAACAGTCTTTTTGGCATCTGATAAGCCTTCAGACTCATAGTCATATTACTCGAACTTTACTTCCTGGACTGTAGTTCATCTTCTCATGTGGAAACACACCCACACTGATGCAACCCTTTGCTTTTTTTTTTAACAAGCAGAACTATTTTTGGTCAGAATGAGACTTAAGACTCCAGACAACCAGTTTTCCTGACCAACAGAAGAGCAACAGGTAGGCACGAATTGAAGCTGATCACTGCCCTAACATGTATGACAGGCCAAAACTACAATGTTCTTACAGCCATCTTTTAAACCTTGATAGTGTTACAGTTTGATAACCAAAAGATAGACTGTGGGTGGAGTATTGCTTCTTTAATGTGTGCATTATTAACCATCTACAGAAGTGGAATAATTTCTAAAAAAAACCTGTGGACATCAAATCAAACCATTTAAATCAAACCCTGCGACGAGACCATAGCGGTGTTTGAATGACTTCCTGTGGCATGTGGTTAAGGTGGTGAAGAATAAGACAGGCTACGATACGGCGAGAATGAGCACTAACGACCAGAAGAACAAAGAAAGAAAGAGAGAGAAGCCAATTTGATCGGGTGGTGGAGAGCAGGGGACAGAGCGGAGGAGGAGGAGGAGGAGGAGGAGGAGGAGGAGGAGGACAGAGGAAGAACTTTACCGGGTGCTGCTCCTGTCGAGTTTCACCGAAGGTGGAGACAGCGAGAGTCAGTGACAGCGACAGAAAGAAAGACAGGGACAGAGACAGAAGAAGAAGAGGAGGAGGAGGCAGAGGGGAAAACACATAGAAAGACAGACAGACACACACACAGAGACATACATTGATAGAGAAAGACCGACAAAGACAGACACAAGACAAGAGAGAGGGGGTTTGGTAGAAACAGGGAAAAATACATCCATATGAGAGACAGACAAAGAAGGAAGGACAGCAAGATGGCCATATTTGCTGAGAAACCCCCTCCTGCTAACACCCATACTGTATGCACACATCACTCTGTCTCACTCTACCTCCCCCTCCCACACCCATCTCTTGTCTCCATGACAACTGGGTGGGATGTCTACATACCTGTCTCCTAAATTTGAGATAAGATAGTGTATTATAGCATATACTACACCATTTCTTAGTTGAACAAAGCATTGATTTAAAAGAAAATCTCAATATAATTATAGAAAGTACGGATATTTTATGTGAAGTTGCATTGCTGTGTATTTTCTGTATCTTGCATTCTAATTTTATGAGTCTATAGTTTAATGGTTTGTCTTAGTTTTGCTGGATTTTATAAGGCTTTCAGACTGCAGACATGATACGTAAGAAAAAGGAAAATGTACTAATAACATTATATTTCCCTGTATCTAACAGCAAGCTAGCTAACAGTAGCTAGCAATTTAGCTTTCTGCGTCTGTCACGTCAGGTAATGCCCACATTCAGCACAACTATTGCCTTAGTAGGCCATGGTCATTCAAGTGCATTTTCTAACGTGACTAAAAAATTATATTGTTACTTGCATCAGCGACGCTGTCTAGTGAGCCAATAGAGTGTGCCAGTAAACCCGGAACTCCGTTAGCGCTTTTAGCACTTCCGGTTCTCTCGTCTAAAAGTCAATACGTTTTTTGAATGGGATTTTGGTAAAATGCCTCAAATAAGGTCTGTGGTTAACAAAAGCTTCAGCGAGTTTCAGGTTTTGTTCTACGACATAAAACACGTCAGTAAATACCCTACTTGTGAATTTTGAAGCTTTTACGTGTCGTAAAAAAGGCGGTTGCTAACAAGTTGCTCAATACGACTACAAACCCTGTCGGGGACATTAAACGTCATCACCCCCGAACAGGCGAGAGTGCTGGCAGTCCACCATTACAGCTTCTTATTTAGCTTAAACAGTCCGATTTCCCCATTATACAATGTTTTTAAAATAAAGCGGCCGAAATCAGTTGAAAGCTTAGTGGCGGTGACGTCAAGAGTCATGCGACCGTGGAGTAGTCATGTAGTCCGTTAAAGCCTAACGTTAGCTTTTTACTTCTGGCGATCGCATTTAAGCTTCAAATGCGGTATGAAAGGTGTTCATATGTGAAGATTATCTCGCTGAACAAAACCTGTAAGTATCATAAACTTGTGTTAGCCACAGAGCTTATTTTCTGACATAATCCAAAACGCAATGCAAAAATCACATTCACTTTCTCTTCCGGGAACCAGCGCGATGCTAAACTTCCGGGTTTTGACGTCAGCCCTGGCACACTCTATGGAGAGTCTTTTCAGCCTGATCAGTCCGTGCTGACTGACTGACAAACGATTTGACAGAATTTTCCTTACGTGATAGAACCGCTGCTTTAATGATAAACATGTTAAATGAGCTTGTCTACTATAAAGACATCGTTTGATGAGTGAGTGATTACAGTAAGTTTGTTTGGCCTGGTGGTGCAGTTCATATGCCATTAAGTTTGTCCTCATCTAATGGTGTTAGGAAGGCAAGTCTCTTATATTATTTTATTTAGTGATATATCATTTTTGGGCAATTAGTATTTATACTAGGTGGTGTTAAAATTGCCAACCTCTTTGAGCCAGTTATAGAGCTTTGTTTTGTGCTGATATGTGGGCATATCTGAAGTTTAATGGTAAATTATCATTAAAGTGACAGTTTGAATCTTTGGAAGTGAGGTTGTATGAGGTTCTTACCCATAGTCAGTATATTACATATAGGTGTCAGCTGGCACACCCCCAGTGTGGAGAAGCAGGCTGGAGTATGCAATAAAAAGCCACCAAAACAATATCATTTTAAATGTAGGCTGTAATTCAAATACTCTCACTGCTTTACCTAACCGCCAGACAGCATTTTCGACTGCGAACTGAAGCAATTATATTGCTCTCTTCAAAGCCAGACTCCACTGGGAAAAACAATGATTGAACATCATTGAACACAGGAGCTGCTGATCTACTGCTGCCTTGATTACGTATTTTGTTTCTGTTATTGTGTGACTTTGGCGCTTAAAACAATTAGTTCAGATTCACCAAAGTCACTTGATAACACAAACTAACAGTCATTTTGGCTCGCTGAACGCAAGAGCAGCTGGTCTACTGCTATCTCGATCAGTTAGAGGGGTGGCTGTCGCACAGAGGTAGGGCGATCGCCCACCAATCAAATGATCAACAGTTCGATCCTCCAGTCTGCATGTCAAAATATCCTTGAGCATGGTAAATGGACCTGCAATTGTATAGCGCCTTTCAAGTCATCCGACCACTCAAAGCGCTTTTTACACTACGGGCTCTAGTTTCCCGGCGCAGCGCAGGTGGCGCAGGGTGGCGAACCCCGAGCAGAGCTAGTTTCAAGCAGCGCAATCCGAGGCGCGCTCAGTTTGGTAGTTTGGCAGACCGAGGTGCGCTGAGATGGGTGTGGCGGCGCAGCAGGGGGAGGTGTCGAGAGATCCAGCTTGGCGCAGTCACAGTTTTGTGCCAAAAGGCTTCGCCGAAGGTGCGCTAAAAGCTCGCCATCTGAAACCAGGTCTACTGTCAACGCAGGCGGAGCGCAGCCGGTGTAAGTCGAAGTTTGGCTGACCGGCGGACAGTGCGCACACGTCACCAAAACCTCACAGGCAGGTTTCCAGAATATCAGGCACACTAACGATGCAATAAATAGCCACAAAACCACTATTCAATGCAACTATCTGCAATCAGCACATAAATGTATCTCTATATCGACTGTCCCGTCACATGTGATGTCAGATCAAAGGGGATTGGCACGTTTGGCACATTTGGCACGCGTAATGGAAACCCAACCTGATTTGATTAACACAGCTGCAAACTAATGTGTTCACATCCCTCTCAGCCAACCACAAACAGCCACAGCATCAGATAGGGAGTATATATTCAGCATCTGTCATCTTAGAAAAGTCAAAAGAAAAGAAACAGAGTGAGATTGCGAGAGAGAAACGCAACAATGATTTACAATTGTGACCTCCTCCCAGGCTACCTTTGCATCATCAGCCCGTGGAGGTCTGCTCGCAGTTCCGTATATTCGGACACTGCGAGCTTGGACCTCCCGGACCAAAACATCAGTTTCCTCCTGGGAGAAGTTTGGCCGTCTGACGCTGCTGCTCTCTTCTGCCATGGCGAATTGAGTAAACTCTCATTACGCCTTCGCGCGGCGCATTTAAGGGCGAGGAGAGGGGCTCATTTGATTGGTGTGATGTGTGTAAAACCCACTCCACGCCTTCTCTCCACCCTCTTTCCGACTTGTGCCGGTAGGAGGGACGGAGGTGGGAAAGAGGAGTAGCTGCGCCAGCGTGCACGGTGTGCCAAACTTACAAAATCCGCCTGGCCACACCCAGTTGGCGAAGCGCAGGTGCGCTGCGCCCCTGCCGCGCCCGGTCTGCGAAACTAGAGCCCTACGAGTCACATTCACCCATTTGCACACACATTCATACACTGGTGGCCGAGGCTACCATACAAGGTGCCACCTGCTACTCAGTTTTAACACACACACACACCCATGGAACAGCCATCAGGAGCGATTTGGGGTTCAGTATCTTGCTCACAGATACTTCGACATGCAGACTGGAGGAGCCGGGGATCGACCGCTGATATTCCAATTGGTGGACGACCCGCTCTACCTCTGAGCTACAGCTGCCCCTCTAACTGATCAAGATAGCGGTAGACTAACAGGTAGACCAGCTGCTCTCATGTTCAGCGAGCCAAAATGACTGTTTTGTCAATGGAGACTTCCCTGTTGGAGCAGTCTGACGAAAAGATAAAGTGTTAAAAATATTCTCAATATAGTGTACTCTTAAACTAATACTTATTTTTTTAGGTGGCTAAAATATATTTCTTTTTGACACATCCCTCCCCTGCAGTACATTGCTTAGATTCCATGTCAGACTCAAGCCTGCTTCTCCAAACTGGGGCCATGCCGACAGACATCTACTGTAATACAATGACGATGGGTGAGTACCACATACAACTCTACTTCAAAAAATCCAAACCATCCCTTGAGATGGCAATCATGTGACAGGGCATCTCAAGCGACGTTACGCAAAACTAATGCAATGACTCTTGTAATGAAGTACTTTCTACATGGAGTAATTAAGTCAAGCACTACACTACTTTTTGAGTATGACCCCAACACTAGAGATCTATGATAAGAGTACTTGGGTGAATCTGGCCCCTGGCTGAGACTCTGGATGTGCAAACCCTCCTTGCCTCCTGGCTGTCTTCTGCTGTGGCTTGCTGTGCTACCAGCTCTATGAAGAATTACCTTCACGGTTGGAAGAGGAAACTCGATTGCTGCATCCATTTACACCGATCCTTATCTTATCACACCATAATGATCAATTAGACCAGGCCTACAGCACAAATTGCCCTCATTAGATCTGCAATCATCTAGTGGGATTTTATCAAAGCTCTTTGCATGCACATCTGCACAGGGGGGGAAAATGGCGTTAGATCTTTACAAGTGGCCGGTTCCAGGTTTTCTTGACATGTTAGAGCACATACACTCAGGACAGCCATCGTGAGTGGAGATTCAAGAAACCAGGATTTGTGTGTATTGTCCCATACACGCACACCGTCAATAGAAACAAAAGGCATTCTCACAGACTACTGTGACGGCATGCAGTTCTGAGTCAGTGGTTCATTCAGCATTTATTTGGAGGATGAAGGGAGCCAGAAGCGCAAGTGTTGTGTCTGATACCTCTAGAAATATGAAGCCATTGCACTCTGACCATGCTAAATCTCCTCTCTGTACAATGGTTCTGTGATGTATCTGCTTTGAAACAATATCATGCGTCAAAGTGAGATTTCAAAGGTGTGTTTGAAGACTTCGCCCCGTTATGCAAAACTGTACTGTAGCTCAGCCCTGGAGCAGATGGTGGGAGCGCGGAGACAGAGGGGGAGAGATGGGGGACAGAGACGAAGGGTGGAGAGAAGAGGCAAAGATGAGGGGGACAGTGATGGGAGAGCATCCTAAAAGGGAACGGAAAGGGCGATTAATAAAAGTGAGAGGGCTGAAAGGAGGGGAGGAGAGAGAGGAAGGGAAGGGGACCAGTGAAGGAGGGGAGGAGGCATCCTTATTTTGGCAGGGAGTCATGCTGTGGAGGGTGCAGCGGTGGAGCGATATTCAACTTGTTTTGTGCAGTTGCTGCTTGGCTTTTTCTGCCAACGTGATATTTAACTTTGATTGAAAAGTTACATTTTTTGCTGTGTTTGTATGGAGTTCGTGGCTGGTGTTGCTTTGATGCTTTGAATTCGTAATTTTACTTTATGTGAAAAATTGCATTCAGATAATTAAAAGGTCCGGTGTGTACGTTTTAGGGAGACTTAGTGGCTTCTAGTGGTGAGGATTGCAGATTGCTACCAGCTGCAACTTCTCCAAATTAGAATTCCTTCAGTGTTCTTTGTTCAAGAGGTTTTTAAAGGAAGCCGAATTATCCACAGAGGTCTCCTCCTCTCCGAAACCAACTGACCCAGTGATTTTAACCAGTAAAAACACAGAATAAGGCAGTCTCACGTTACAAATTAGTGTTTCTCCAACACTCTTTGGCATGTCAGAGACTGCTAATGTGTGCTTGAATTTTTCCATGATACCTCAAGACCCAGACTTTCAGGAGGTTTTTATTGAGAGTTGAAAACAAACACACCCAGTGATTTAAACTGGCATAATCATTGAATACGCCGTACACACGCCGTGATTTTTGCGCCCTCAAGTCTGCTGTTTTCAATGTAGACAAGCAACATGCGCACGCAAACGACAGAGCGATGCCGGACAGAAGCCTGAGTGACATGAATGCGTCCCTGAGTGACTATTTTTCAGGGCACGGCGGCTGAACCCTGAGATAAGCAGAGTTCAACTTTTGGATCGCAGCAGCCGCATGTGCTGAGGAACGACCAGTCACAGCCGACAGATATCTTTCCCATCTTCCATAAATATCAATCTGTGATAAATATGGAGAAGAAGTGAATAATTTTAGTGCAAGGCTATCTAGAGTTTCACATCTGTCGCAGGGACAGAATTCTAGGCCTACACAATTAAAAAACAGTGCCTGGAAGAAGTTCAGCTCTGCACTCAGGATTTCAGGTAAGTAGATTATGATACGGTGCTTGTTAACGTTGCTTAGCGACCTCAGACGCAGCCTGCCTCTGGGGCCCTTAAAAGTTGGCATGGAATAAGCACAAGAGTTGCACTGTGGCCTGACCTTGGGAGTTAAAGACACAGCACATGTACAATTAACCCTAACCCTACTAAAGCAGTTTCACTTTAAAAAATCTGTGTTTTTCAGACACTGCTAGTCATGGAGGGGCTGCTAACGACAGCGGCTGACACGAAAATTTGAAAATGCAAATGGCTCGATTTAGAGTCAGTGTTTAGTTTGTCTGTTTTGGGCTACTGTAGAAACATGGCGGTGCAACATGGCGGTCTCCGTAGACAAGGACCCACTCCCTATGTCGATATAAACGGCTCATTCTAAGGTGACCAAAAAAAAAAAAATTCTTATTTTTAGGTGATTTCACACTATAGAAAACATGCTTATTATATCATGTTCAATTTCTGCCCATATACTCCCCTAAAGCCTACACACTAGACCTTTATATAGATAAATATTTACATATATGTATAGATAATCATTCCAATTTTCCATTTCTTCTTGTTCAGAGTTATTAGTTGTGGTGCTATTGGTAGATCTGATACAGTCAGAGTGGAGGTTCATAACTCTTGAACTTTGACGCAGGTGTGAAATGTTTAATCAAAGTAGAATATCACTTTAAATTCATACCACCTGTCTCCTGAAAGCTTCTTCTTAAAAAAAAACCTGTATGTGCACCTTCCTCATCCTGCTTCCTGCTTCATTTACTTTCACTGCTGTCGGTTTCCTTGAACTCTGCTCACTCTGCATTCAGGTTACGAGCAACTTTTTTGTTTTAATACTGTCCAACAGCCAGCACGAGTTTGCTTTTCTTCATTTAGGACGAGAGGCTGTACATGATCTCCATGGACAAAGTTATAGGTGAAAAACAGTTTTTCTGATTATCAAGAAAGCAAATTGTTACTACTGGCTGAGGTTTCAAGTTGCCGGCAGTGTGAATGCATAGTGACAGTGACATTGAGAACAGGACTATAACTTATACATGTTACTAAAAACAGAGGAGTCATGTGTTCAGACTGAGTGCGAAGTGAAGTCATTAACACCGCTGGCTGTGGTGCGGTGTGAGATGTCTGCTTCTATTCTTTTTATGTGACATGTAAGTCGAATGCTTTTCAAGGCATTGTGGGATAACAGGCAGAAGAAGAAACTGACCTGAAATGTGAGAAGGTAAAGCTTTAGAATTTTTTTTTAACTAACTTTGCTAGAAGTGGCAGAGGTGGTGTTGCATCCATAGGCGTCCCTAGCTGGACGCATACGCACTGATTCCAGCTTGAACTGAGACTGATCTCAAAGTTTTACCAGGAACCCCAGGTCCAACAGTTTCTTACCTTTTTCTTCTGGTCTCTGTACATTTAAGTGGAGAACACAACCAACTTTGAGATTTCTTTTGCTCAAGGTAAAAGATAAGATCGCAATTTTCTATATATTTTTCTTACTGTCAAAAAAAAAAAATCCCATAGAAAGACCAAAGCCAACAACACATTGATCAAACTAACCTACTGTTGCACTAGATAACATATTTTTTTCTACAATGAACATACTCACTATAGTTTATTTTAGGGATGCACAGATTTATCGGCCGCACATTGGTATCAGCACATATTCACCTTGTTGACTGCCGTCTGCTTGGTGCCAAATAAGATGACATTCACCAATGGGAGTGGACAATTTTTTTCATTTTGCGCAGGGCATGAAACTAAGGGCGTCCTGTCATCCCATGGACAAAGAAAACATGTTTATGATGAACAGAGATCTTTTCCCAGGATGCCTTTGGGGAAAAAAGGATGCAGCAAACTCACTATCAACGCATCAAGGGACCATATTGTTCCCCTGATAATGCTGCACTGTGAATAACAAATCCATGACATCTAGTTAATGTTAGCTGTTGGCAGCCAGTCGCAGGAAGTAACTGCTGGCAGAGTTTGAACTGAGGTACATTTTGATGCTTTCAAGCTGTATTCAGTAAAAGTGAGTATTGGGTGATGATAAATTGTAACGTTCTCACGATGTGTTCAATGTAATCTTGTAAAGTGTAGGTTTGACTAGAAACATGAATAGATACAGTTGTTTGAAGGAGCAATGTGTTGTTAAAATAGATATACGAGAGGGAATATGATATATTATATAGTAAAAAGGCCTCTGAAGCAAAAACGTTTTTCACGTGAAAGGAATCTATGTTAAAGGCTGTTTCAGGCAGTGTAAGGCAGTGTAATAAAGGGCCGAATAACTTCAAAACGGTTCGGTTATTTTTTTATAGTGAAGGTTTCTTTGTTTCCCTGGCACATAAGGGGGAATAAATAACAGAAAAAACACAAAAGAAACAGCAACAGCAAGAAAAACATTGGTATCGGCATCGGTATCGGCATCGCTATTGTCTATCAGTATCGATATCAGTCCAGAATTTCACAATAAGTGCATCCCTAGTTTAATTCGAGTCATGTCAAGGCGATCTTATTTATATAGCATAATATTACAAATCATAAATATCTGTCAAAGGGTGTTACAACCTATACAGCATACCAAAACATGTGTCCTAAGACCCTGAAAATCTCCCCATAAAACTTTTAAGGGAGGGAGGAAATAATGAATGAATCCTCGGGAGGGGTCTCTCTTCTAGGATGGACCAACATGCATGATCCCGTGTACACCGTACTGCTGCCGTAGAAGTTCCCTTGCGCACTGAAGGTGTTTTAATTTGGGGCTGAAACTAGCTCCCAACAAATCCACTGTTTACTCCTGTTTGAGTCAAGTTTGTTTAAAACAACAATGCCCAGTTGTTTTTAAGAATTCACTAGCCTTAATTAAAGAAAAAAACCCCAACAATATATGAAACTATATATGTAACACATTGCGAAAGATTTACCTCTTAAGCAGAAACTAATGTGCCAAAGACAGCGTAGGGATATCAGAACAAACTGAGAAATACACATTTGTTATAGTTTGTTTTGGTCTTTTCATGGAACTTGTTGACAGTAAGAAAGATTGTAGATAACACCAGAACAATTTCAACTTGCACATTTTGATCTCCGTTCATGCCACCTCAAGCAAAAACCGCATCAGTTTGAGTCTCTTGTGTATCTCCATTAGCTTTCCAGGTAATGGCGCCACCTCTAAAAGTTGTTTTGCATTCAATCTGAACAGACTTTGACAGGAGCTATGAGCTCTAAGATTCACAGAACATATTTAAGCACATTCTTTGCCAGTGACTGACCGAACATCATTAACCTAATTCTAAGTGATGCAGTCTGCTGCATCTCAGGTTGTGTTCAGGTTCATGCAGTCACCAAGGCAGACATGCACTGGACATCCACAGAGCTGAGGAGGATGCACACACAAGCTTCTTTCTCTCTCACTCACTCTTCTGGTTTTTTTTTTTTTCCAAAGACAAACACATATTCAGTCCCTCCAGTTGCATATATCATACATATTTAATTCATATGTATTTATCTATACACTGCCTCAGCATGATAACAAATCATTCCACCCACCACACCCTGCCCCAGCATGCCTCCCTCCTTCCCTCCCACGTTCAGTCTGACTTCCCTGGGTCGTGCAGAGGAAGGAGAGTTAAATACCTGAGCCTCCGGGTACGTTAACAGAACGACGGATGAGTATGTGTGTTTGAGTGTGTGTTGGTAAAGGAAAGAGAGGTGGACGAGGCGATGAGCCATGGTGGTGTTCCTCCCCTTGGCGAACAGATAGCCTGGGCACTTAAAGGGTTAAAGGTGTCTGGGGCGCCCTCACCCCCACGAAATGACCATCAGGGACCTCCAGCCCGGAGGACGGGGGGAAGATGAAGAGGTGGGAGGCAGGGGTGTGGTTGGGTTGGAGGCAGGATGTTGGCTTTAATGGTTGTTGAAGAGGTGGGGTTGAAGGGTGAGTGTGGTGGAGTGTGGCAGGGCAGAAGGCTTAAATATGGTCTATAGGGATATATTCAGACAAAGGTGGAGGCTGGGTTTGGGTGGGGATAAAGGCAAGCTAGGGAGCAATGGGTGACACTTGTTCCTAACACACAGCACACAAATTCAAGGAAAGACTGCATAACAACTTGTCCTGATATAAACTGTCAAGATGTGGTGAGAGAAGCAAATTTGCACCTTTTCTCCTTTTGATTATTAAATTTAATTAAATCAAAATTTAGCAGAAAAGAAGACAGATAAACTGAATCTGCTTTTCCTTTATGGTACTACCAGCTGGGAACAAAGTCCCATAAATTCATGTATAAGTAGCATGAACACTGACAGACTTCTTGCTTTTATTTAATTCATTTTTTTTTTTTTACATTTGTTAGAGTAAATGCCTGCTGATTATGGATGGTTAGCTCGCGAACATGCTGAAGTAAGATGGTGGACCTGGAAGCGAATTTGCGAATCCTAGGATAGCAGGGAAATGTCCCTTCTTACTTTGCCTAATTCTGCATCTGATTGGCTTACCTTGACATTCTTATCTTAACCCTAACCAATCCCACTCATCTTGCCAAAACCTAACCAATCCAAAGGCAAGGAGTACTAGCCAATCATAGGGAGAGTAGAGTGGGTGATTCCTTTGCTACCTTAGGATTCGCAAATTTGTAACCTGGAATTGCTCATACCTGCTAAATGTTAGCATATTCACATTTCATTGTGAGCATGTTAGCATGCTAGAGATAGCATTTCAATCAAAGCACTGTTTTGCCTTAATAAAGCCTCATAGTGCAGCCAGCATGGCTGTAGACTCTTCGGGTCCTACCTTATACCCGGTGCAAATCAGTGCAAAGCGGTGCACAGCACAGTGCAACTGACTGACGCAGTTGCTATTTTCATGGTCAACCCCTGGTTAAGTAAGTAGCAAATGTACTTGCTCCCATCTGTGCGCCCATGTTGACCAACAAAAACCTGGACGGAAGTCGATGGTGCAGTATCTTCCTGCTATCTGTCGAGGGCATTATTCATTTAGTAAGATGCGCCTACAAAGATGGGTTAACAATACGCGCACACTCTGCTTATAACACACACAGGGATGTGGATGCTGATGGGTAAATTAAGAGCAGAAGTGCAGAGCTTCTGCTTGACTCCCTTTAAAGAGAGACGCTGTGCACATTTATGCACGAGGAGTAGCGTAACTTCATTGATCATTTCAGGAGCTAAAAGTTTAGTTCTGTTTCCTCTGTCAAGTTCATAACTAGTTTTTAGTTTTTGCTGCTTAAATGTCCCATGATAGTTTCTGCAGTGACATTATTGCTCTTACTGCATTACTCTTATCAGAAAACTGCTTGCTTCTCCAGTTTGCCGAATTCCCCATGTTAATAGCAATGTGCCAGGTGTGGGCACACCCGGCTTTCTAAAGGTTGAATTCATGCTATGCCCAAAACACACATATGGTTCACTAAGGGACTAAATACAACCCCTTTGCTCGTTAAACCTTACTTTGCACCCACATTATGCACCATTTAACTAGTTTAATTGGTTGGACACACCCTAAATGCACTTCACAAAGCACTTTAGACCATGTGGTTTAATTTAAATAGGGCC
This sequence comes from Epinephelus moara, assembly GCF_006386435.1. Classification (NCBI taxonomy): domain Eukaryota; kingdom Metazoa; phylum Chordata; class Actinopteri; order Perciformes; family Serranidae; genus Epinephelus; species Epinephelus moara. Next base: position 5,690,701 of record NC_065510.1, on the reverse strand, counting down.
CTTAGTCTTTATTTCTTCTGAAGAATCGTGTCGTTTTATGATGATAATAGGGGTGTTCTGGTAGGACGGACTGGACTGACCATGAGGTATAAATTCTGCATGACCAGCTTGGAGTTGGGGTAAGTTAACAAAATGTAGTCAAAATAGAAAAGCCAATGCATTCTGAAAGAAGTAAAACTTCACTTTGTGTTTGCCAAAGCATAAAGGTTGTCTGGAGAGTTTTTGGAGCACTGAAAATGATTCAATATCTCCTTGTTCACTCTCTTTGCTGTATGTTAGGAATAAAAATGGTGTAAGGGGGACGAGGTAGGGAAATCTGGTAGACGCGCGAAATGTCATGATGATAGGCGAAAAGCTCTTATGAAAGAGGGTGTTGAAAGGTATCTGGAAAGAGGTGAAGGCATCAGCAGGAACCAAAGCTGTGGAGGGCCTGGGGGAAGTGTTGGTAAGCAAAGGTTTGGGGGATTAGAGTGTGGTATTTAGATGCAAGAAAAGAGGAAGGGATGACTCACGGCCTGGTTGGTGCAATTATCAGAGCGGCATGGATTGGGAAATAGGCAACACAAGGGAACAGGAGCAAGGAAGATTGGGAAGATTGGGAAAAAGAAAATGTTGAGAAGGAGCAGGTGGTGGTTTATCATATATTAGGTCAGACAGAAAAGGGGAATGATGTTTGGGATTAGTTTTGAGGTAATTGTTTCAGGCAAGGTTTGGGGTTTGTGGGGAGCGAAAGGTGGGTGAAGAGACAGTGTAACTACACTCTAAAAATTGACTAAGTACTTTAGGGTTCCTCACTATCCAAAAGCTTCAGACATTTATGACAGTACTGTGACACTGGTTTCAAAGGAGTACCTCAGGGTACCCTCTGAGGTTCTCCAAAGATTGCAGCATTAAAAAGAGTTAAATGTTATGAGGAGCCCTTTTTGTGTTTTAGAGTGTAGGTGATGATCATCCAGGACATTAGGAAAGGAATTTAGTTAAGGATCATGGCTGGTTGTCCAGATGAAGATGAAGATGAAACGTAGAGAAAGACCTGCTGATACGATGCAGAATATGATGATGACCAGTGAAGAGATAGATGTGGAAATGGTGAAAGGGTAGACTGCAGAAGGGAGGGACATGAGGATACAATGACAAGACTGCAGAAAAAAGTTTAAGAAAGAAAGAAAGAGAGGACGAGGACGGACAGAAAACAATAAACAAAGAAAAGAACAAGGCTAGAGTAGAGAGAAACAGTGGAAGGAGAACAAAGAAGAACAAGGGAGAATGCATTATAAGAAAAAAGGAGAGTTTAAAGCCACGAAGGAGAAACAGGGACAGAGTGAGAAGACAGAAAGAGCAGATAAAAGAAAGACCAGGACAGGAAGTGATGAATTCTGAAGTACAGCACGCTGAGAAAATAGGAGCAAAAGATCAGCATTGCCTGGTGTATCGGACGCACGAGGCTGGGCGACAAGGGTCTTTCTGTGGATGGTGGAATATGTGTGTGTGTGTGTGTGTGGGTGGGGGTGGTGGTGGTGATGATGAAGAGGAGGGTAGGGGGGGTACACTTACGTGAAGGCGAAGGCCACAAGAGCACCACTAACCACTATAAAGTCCAGAATGTTCCACAAGTCGCGGAAGTAGGAACCCTGGTGGAGAAACAAGCCCAGCACCACCATCTGGAAGACACACAGCAAACTCAGTACAACACACACACAGTACAACACACACACACACACACACACACACACACACACACACTTATACAACACACTTACAGAAACCAGAAGAAAATGCTGACATTGAAAATTTTTGCAAACCTTAAAAGCGCAAACCTTTCAAATGTATCATACCAACATTTCTAACACGACCTAGTGTATGAGCTGACTCTGAAGGTGGAGGGAATGGTGGATGGTGTGACGCCTAGGGGCCACTGTTTGACACCAACAAACAACAAAAACGGTTGTTTTTAGTGAGGCATTGCTTTGCCTTTTAGCCACCAAATGAGTGGTTTTTAACAACCTGTTGCTGTTTTTCCAGTGGGGATAGTGTCACGAAAAGTGATTGTTTTTACCAAGACATCGCTGTGTTCCCTGCCAATATAGTGCCACAAAAAGCTGTTGTTTTTTACCAAGACGTTCCTGCATTTCCTGCTGGGGGTGTACCATAAAAAGTGGTTGTTTAAACAAACACATTGCTGTGTTTCCTGCCGGGATAGTACCACAAAAAGATATTGTTTTTACCAAAACATTGCTGCTTTCCCTGCAGGGATATTGCAACAAAAAAGTGGTTGTTTTTCTACCAAGACGTAGCTGTGTTTCCTGACGGAATAGTGCCACAAAAAGCTATCATTTTACAGGGACATTACTGTGTTCCTGTAAGAATATTGCACAGAAAAGTGGTTAGTTTTTTTTACCAGGACGTCACTACATTTCCAGCCAGGATAGTGCCACAAAAAGCAGTTGTTTTTTTATTGAGACATCCCTGCATTTCCTGCCGAGATTGTGCCACCAAAACCAGGGGCCTGTATCACGAAGCGAGATCAACCTTTCCTGGGTTACCCAGACCTATCCTGGGTTGACTAACCCTAACAATGGCAATCAGGATAATCGGTATCACGACGCTGGATATCAACTCGGTAACTCAACCCAGGGTTGCTTTATCAAGAGCCGTGAACA